>NW_004797419.1:724012-730227 GCF_000002075.1 Aplysia californica
CTTCTCTGCCTTCCTTTCTTTCTCTTTCCTTGTACAGTTCCTTGCAGGATTGTTTTGGTAAGTCCTGTGGATCTTGTGGCGTGCCCATACCATTTTTATTTTCGTCTCTTCAGTGTAGTCAGTAGATCTTCATACTGCCCCACTGCGTTGGTAATTCTCTTTCGTACCTCAGCATTTGAAACGTGGTCTTTGTACGAGATGTCAAGGAGTCTGGGGTAACATCTCATCTCTGTGGTCTGAATCTTTTTCTCTAATTCTGCGGTTAATGTCCACGACTCGCAGGCGTATAAAAATATTAAGATGACCAGTGAGCGCATTAGTCTGTTTTTTGAGTTTTGCTTGATGTTTCTTTCCCTCCAAATAGCCTTCAGTTTTGACAGCGCATAAGATTTCTGGTCTTGAGCCTTCATCTGAGACGATTGATCCGAGGTATTTGAAGCTGTTGACGGTCTCAAATTTCTCGCCCCTGATTTTGATGTCCGCGTTGATGCCATTGGTGTTATTGGTCATTAACTTGGTTTTCTCGGCACTGATCTCCATGCCGTAGGCTGCTGAGGTTGTGTCCAGCCGCTCCACTAGTGTGGCGAGCTCCTGTTCCTCTCCTGCTAACCCATCGATGTCATCGGCAAAACGCAAGTGAGTGATTTTCCTGCCCCCAATACTGATTGTTCCATTGTGGTATTCCATAGTGTCAGTCATGATTCGTTCTAGGAAGATGTTGAAGAGAGTGGGAGAGAGCAAACAGTCTAGCCTCATCCCAGCCGTTGTCCTGAACCAACCCCCCATGCTGCCGTTAAGTTAAGGTAGACTGCGTTAGAGGCCTTGTCATATAGTTGTTGTACGACGTTGATCAGGTTCGCGTTCATGTTATATTTCCTCATGGTTGCCCATAAGGCTGCATGGCAGACCCTGTCGAAGGCCTTTTTAAAATCCAATTTATATATACATACAAGCGAGCAAAAGAAAGGAAAAAAAACTATTTTGGCCACACCTAATTAACCATCAGTTGCAGCTTAGAAGACTAAAATTGACACCGTCGATAGTATATCATATCCTCTTTGGAAATCAAAAGTCTCCCGTCTTGCTTATCACCGACGACTAGAGGTATTGCCCTTTAATTGAAGCATGGAAAAAGCCACGTGGTGCCTTCGAAACACGATCTAAATGAGTGAAAAAGGGGTAAAAAGTAATCTCCTGAGCTCGGCTATAAAAGTCGAGGTAAAATCGGTTGGGTCATTTCGCAAGCAATTGCTACGACAATGCCACGTTTAAGGGCTATGCAGCAAGAAATGGTAGAAGGCCGTTTGGGGGGGGGGGGGGTGGAGAAAGGCAAATTGTGGTTGCCAATCATTTTGGTGTTCACATCTCGACTATCGACAGACTCATAAACCGTTTTCAGCTCAAGAATTTACCTGAGGCCGAAAAAGGTCAGGTCGACCCGGAGTGACTGATGCACGTGCATACAAATACATTGTCCGGATGTATCGTTCAAATCGACTTCAGACAGCTACAAAAACTTCATATTTCATAAGGGGCACCCACGGAAGAGCCATAAGTCGACACGCAGTAAACAGACGATTACGTCAGAAAAGCCTTAGACGCCCTCGACCCTACCATGGTCCAGTCTAGACCGCACACCATCGCCAAGAGCATTTCAACTGGGCCCAGTACCATGTCAACAGCCGTTTGAGTCACTGGTCTTTGGTTCTCATTTTTGGACGAATGTCTGTTCTCCATAGATACTATAAACAGGGACCTTAGAGTTAATCAAGAGGATGGCAAACGTTATCGTGACAACTGTGTCATAGAAAGTAATCCCTGGCAAGAACATTGCGTCATAATCGGGGGTGGAATCATGTGAAACCACAGAGTAGGACCAATGATCTTTTAAAATCAAGGCCAAGGTCGATGTCAAGGTATCAATGCTGCCCGTTGCACAGCAGAAGTTCTTAGGCCCCTCTACCCAGTCAAATGTTAATTTCCGGTTCCAGCCAGATATTGCTTCCCGTGTTACTTAGGATTTCCTCCAACACCATGGCATTACTCTGCAGCCTCGCCCTGCCCTTAGCACGGATTTAAACCCAATTAAGCATTTTAGGACGAAATTAAAAGACGCACCGAGGGGAGATAACCAAGGCAGAGAATCACATAGGAACAGGATGTGGCCATCCAGGAGATGTGGAGGCAGATCCCGCTACGTTTTACTAACAACCAAGCGGCTTCCTTGTACCGGAGATCTGCCACGGTTATCCGATCTAATTGTTGCCAAAACCACTACTGAGCATGCTGATGCATTAACCGGAAGTTAAAAATATATTTCGCGAAAATGTAATATTCCCAATGATGTCCCACGTATCCTTTCATAACGCCAGAAAACAGTTTGCGTTTAAATTCCCCCGTTTTGTTAAAAATGGAAAATAAACATGATCACCATTGCAAAGGTAAACAGCATTTTGCGTTTCTTTTGCTCGCTAGTATATATAATATACAAAATATAATATATAATATATTATAATTATATATATATAATTCAAGTATGGACTTTTTAAAATCCAGATCTACGTGATCTCGTATGCCACTACTTATTGCCCGACGTGTAGTATTATAATGTTTACCACATCGGAAATTATTACAGCGATTGTTGAAAATTGAGACTGTTCCTTTGACTATTTCAGTTGTAGCATAGATGGTTTGCGTCTTGCAGTTTAACTAGAATAATTTAGAGGATAGATAAATAGATAGATAGATAGATAGATAGATAGATAGATAGATAGATAGATAGATAGATAGAGAGGTGTGTTTATGTGTGTTTGTGTGTGAGTGTCTGTATGTGTGTTTGTTGGTGGTTGTATGTATGTGCCATATTTCATTTGCTTTCCATTAATTAAATCATGTAATAAGTTGCAACACTTTACGAAAGATAAAAGGCAAAAATCGTTTGGGGAGATTTTCTGAAAAGGAGGATTTAATTCAGACTTCAGAACTAAACACACAATGGATAAAGTTGTGATGATTTGCCTTTTTAAAAATGCCTAAATCGTTTAAGTCACGTGTGCGTTATCTAAACCAAAGGATAGTAATATAAAATCTATGTAGATGAAATGTGAAATGCTAAAGAGCAAACACAAAAATATTTTCTAGCTTACTTTGGTCTCTAAGTCTTTGGGAACGCAGATTCTGGCCATTCAACAACGCTTGAGAACGCATTGTTGTGGATAACTTTAAAAAGAAATTTAGCTCCATTTTTTTCTTTCAAAGTTTTAAACTCCGTTTTCTTTATCTGAAACCTATAAAAATAGACACTTTGCATGCTGTTAAAAAAACCAAACAATTTTGTGTTTTTGATTTGTTTATGATCCATGATCCTTCTCATGTGGCACAACATGGCTTTTAGTCTGTTGTCGGACCTATTATGTCTCCTCTTCGTTCTTGGAGAGTTAACACTGAGCAGCTCCAAGCACTTTGCTTCCTTCTTGAACCTCTCCAGTCAGTTGGTCCACGCAGAAACAGTGATCTGGAAAAGAAAGGTGACATTTAATTTTGTGTCACAGTGCGTTCGTTGATTTATTTAGGCATATGGGGTTACTGATAATATCATCTTAAAGCTTGTTCACGTATCTTTGTTTTGATGACAAAAATATCCTTCTATCTTGAACAGAAGTCGAGAAATGTGTGATTGAGGAAGCGGGGCCTGCCTGGCCTGGTGTCAGAAGTTACGTTAGCGAGAAACTGACCGCCAACGATTGCTGACTGCCAAAGCTTAGGTGTCGTTGAAGACTGCAAAATTACATTTTCGAGCCTCTGATCAACGTTTTTCAGTTTTTTTTAAATCCACACCGAAATGTGCTTTAAACGGAATTAAAAGTAATTGACCCCCCCCCCCCCCCCCAATGTGATCAAAATTACCCAGTGTACCGAAAATGTAGGTCTCTTTGAATTCATTAGTTTGACGAACACCCAATTCCGCACGGCTGATAATTAAGCATGAAAGCATAGATTTGTATGACAAAGAACATGTCTAATGCCCTATTAGAAAGAGTTAATTGAGGAATTGGACTGCAGATTTCTACGTATAACTAGAGGAGCACAAAAGCAGGTGGCTTACAAAACCAGGAGAACGCTCCCCAAACAACCCTAGAACAATAATCTTCCATTAAAGTGAAAAGATGGTACAAAATGAATTGTCGAAGCGTTTCGCATAGTAGAAAGTGAACAATTAGTACTTTAAATACATGTACCATTTTAGTATAAATCCAATCCCTTTTTTAAACACAACGTCAAAGAACAATGAGACTTTGAATATGAACAGCCAAAATACTACCTTGTAAATCTTCTTCTTGTTTGTATGCAAGGTGTATGAAAACATATTACGTCTATAATATACGTCCGTGATATGTTAGTGTATCCATAGGTCTACATTGTATGTGCGTGTCTGTACAAGTATAATATTTTACTCACTAGTGTTGTCGCATTGTTGAGCCAAAAAGTTGCCTTGAACATCACACTTGGCAAACCACTGGCCCTCGTAGACGACCATAGAGAATGTACACTGTAGCGACTTTCTGCGGCAGGCTGTGTTACAGTGAGGCACTGGGGACGAGGAAAAGGACAAAGGGACGTGCAAAGGTTAAGTATAGAGTGCATACAGTGCGCTACCTCAGAAATAATTATAAAGTTCTGTTGCTCAGTACTTAGTCTTGAGAAATTTGGCGTCAAAAGGTTTGAGTGTTGGTTTCACACCATGTCAAGTTTTATCTAATGCAATTCTTTGAATATCTTGATAACGACTCCGAATATTCTTACTATTTTTATAGAACAGATAAAGCGTTTGCTTTCTGACCTCAAGGTCTTAGTGACACACAATCGCCAAAAATGTCAGATAGAATTTATAATTCTGAGATGTACTTTAAGTATGCGTACAGGGAAAACTTTAGGGTATTGTGGTCCTTCGTATTATATTATTTTGATTATGTCATAATGTTCCCATTTGTAAAGGTATAGAATTCATATGTGAGGCAGCGTGGTAGAATCAGGCTCTCGTCAATTTTCGGGCATGTAGAGTTATTGGTATCATCTTAAAGCTTGTTCATTTGTCTTTATTTGGTGAAAAAAATATCCATTCATTTTGAATACAAGTCGAAATATTTGCAAATGAAGGAGGTGGGGGTCAGTTGTTTTCAGATGTAAAATTAGTGAGAAAATGGCCACCAAAGATTAGTTATTTCCTTAGCTTAAGAGTCCATGGTAACTGAAAATTTACTTTTTTGTGCCTTTAATCAACATTTTTCGGAAATGAGTTCGTTAATGGGTATGAAAGATGTTGAGCCAAAAAACAAAAACTGTATAAGAATTCACAAACCTGCGGAAAAATGCAAGTTTCTTCACTTTGATTATTTTGACAAGAGCCTGATTCCACCATGCTGCCTCACATATTTTAATATACAATACTCAGTATAGGTGATTGCAACCTGTAAAATGACTTTTATATTGTTTATTATATGCGCGGTATCCCATTAAAAAAATATATGGCTGAAAATCCCAACCCATACGATTACCCTAAGGCACGTAACGTAACGATATGGGAAAAAATGTGACATAAATACAAAACAATGCTCTTACAGATTGCACTACACCTATCGTCCATACTGTGGCCAATTTACAAAAGAATCCTTTGAACAGCCTCTAAAATCTTGTTGCACTAAAATCCCATACCTTTAAATTTAAAAATTCACAGTTTTAAGAAAACGAAAAAAAAAAATCTTCATATCATTTACACCTTTTTACTACCACATGCAAGTCAGTTAACTAGAAAAGGATATGATTACTGTTTGTGAGAAAGAATAAAATTATTCAGTAATTCTCGTATTCAACGAATCTGTTGAACCCCGCGTCCGAGAGTTCGTTGCCCAAAGGAGTTTAGATACTTGCACCAAGCTGCCATGAGGTTTTGGTGGCAAACATTGGCTTTCTTTGAAAGCGAATTTGTTTTGTTTTTAAATCAAAAAAAGTTTACATTTTAAAAATAGATGTTTTCCATTGTTTTTACTCAAACTTAACATCCACTTGAGGTTACATATATCATTATGTTATTTCCTCACCCTGTGTAATTATATGAAAATCGGTTTAAAAATTGTTGAATAATGCATGAGATAACGCCAACTCTATCTATCTATCTATCTATCTATCTATCTATCTATCTATCTATCTATCTATCT
>NW_004797419.1:731940-735044 GCF_000002075.1 Aplysia californica
GTAAGGACTTCTCTGTTGACATCCACCCCTTGGCCCTCATATGACATTATGCAGTTGCGAGTGCCGTAAAACCTCTACTAAATAAAACTAAAACTAAACCCCTTCACTACCAGGCATTTGTGCAATCCTACAAAACTGCTCAAGCGAGCCTCGGGCCAAGCAGAGTGTTGGAGTTAACAGTTACAAAGTGTTGCTGTTTTGTTTTGCATTTTGTAATGATCATTATTATCTCTTCAGGTCGTCGTTTGAGTCTGTTGTTGTCTATGAGTGGCATGGTGCCAGTTTGCACCAATTCAGACCTTTCTTTTAGCTCACAGAGGTCATACCGAAACCAAGTACAATCGAACCTGTCTCAGACAACCATTCAATGACGAGGAAAAAAGTGGTCGTCTTAGACAGGATGTCCTCCTGGACATTGTCTTTATAATGTTTTAAAACGCTACGGGTTGAAGTAGTGGGAAGTGGCCGTTTGTACAGGTGACTGTCCAGGACAGGTGGTCGTTGGAGCAGGTTAACGACTATATTTCAAAAATCTAAATTGTTAAAACCGCACCAATTCTATTTAAACGTGCTATTTACCTGATTTCTTCGACACTGCAAGATCGTCAGGATTCCCGTTCTGATTCTGCTGCAGGAATTTTTCCTGGGTGATGCACTGGTGTCCCTGGACGAAGCCTTCTAGAGTGACCGGTGCGCAGACTAGGCCATCGTCACAGCGGTCTGTGTTTGGGACTCCGAGTAAGAAGTTAGCTTGGCAAGGCTCGTTCTCCACCTGGCCAACAAGTAAAAGTTCAGTGTTCATCTGGATTTTATAGATTGTAATAATATTACAGGTTGTAAAAAGCATAGAGCTTGCTGTTGAGCGAGGATCTGCGCTGTACAAATGCTGTCTATTATTATTATTATTATTATTATTATTATTATTATTATTATTATGTTAAAACGGAGTGTTCATTAGTCATTTCACCGGCGTATGTGGTGTAGCGGTAAGGAGTTTCGCTATTGCACTCAGGAGACCCGAGCTCGATTTCCCAGTAGGAAGAAATTGTATCGAGTATCTCGGTCTTTTTGCTGTGACGTGGTATATTTTATTATATTAGCTCGGATTGGCCCTGGTAGGCAGCGTGGAAAGCCCGCCATCTAAATGACTTAAATCATGTCGATGGCGGCGTTGAAACATGTTAAGAAAAATAAATCGTAATCACTTGCAAATACGGTTCTTTTTCGATCTGGCTATCAATCAAAAGCCTAATGTTTGTCTTAAGTGTGTTTTTAGGTGTGTGTTTTTTTTACTCGAAGTACTCTTTTGCCATTATTTGCGAATAAGCATTTGAGTGAGACTTTGTTTTCTCAATAAAATATTAGCGAAATGAAACGCTGATAGCTGCAATGAAAAATGTGAGCAAATCTCATTACATGAAGGGACGCTTTCAGATCTTTCATACTTTCGCTTTATGGGGGGCTTGAGAAAGAGAATGTTACAACGTGTTGTTATAGAACAGGGTGGTCTCCTATAAACATTCATCTATCATCGAAATAATATATTATGTAACGGGGGTATTGATTTATTGATTTATTTATTTTATTTATTTGTTTGTTTGTTTGTTTATTTGTTTATTCATTCCTTGGAGATGGGCAATAGTTGTTCTTTGTTTTGTTTGGTTTATGATTGTTGTTGGAATTAGTTTATTCTTTGTTTCTTGTATTTGTTCTTTTTTATAAAATTTTTTCAAGGGGGGTGGGGCTTATTTTTAGCAGGATAATTGGCTAGTGACCTTTCAAAGACTTTACAGAGTCTCCGCTGTAGCTTTAATAGTTTATCAGCTTTATTATATTTCTATTTATACAGTGAATATAAATAGTAACCAGTTACTGTGAGTTGATGTGGTGACCGAAATATTGAAAGCTACACTAGGTGGTTTTGCTAATGTAGCACCAATATCCTCCTCTTTGGCTTCAGCAAAAGACGAACAAGCACTCACCTTAGCACAGATGTCAGTGCATCCGCAAAATCCACCGTTTTTGATGACGCCACCCTTACAGTCAAGCACCTGTTGCTTGACACCCTGGCAGAAGTCTGGAGTGCAGACGATAGCAGACGCTACCGCCACAGTCAGAGAGGCCAAGATAAACCGGAACATGTTGATTCTGCGATTTTGAGGGGGGGGGGGGACAAAAAAGAGGAGGGGTGGTAGAAGGGTTACACGATGAACGGATCAACAGGAAAAAAACCCAGATCATTTCATATGAAGGCTTGGTTTGATGCTTTAAAAAAAGGGGGGTGGGGTAGAAGGGAATGGCCCTTCACTCGAATTTTCCTCACTTCACCCTGGATGGGAATGGGTGCTTTGTCATAGACAGCAAAAGTTTTTTTCGGTATGTGAGTGTTTTAGCACCTCTAAATGGCAGCATGCACCGTAAGCCTTCCAGGAAGTTGAAATTGTTTCTGAATACTATCAGGTCTGCTGGGGTAATGATATAAATATAATAGATGGTAAATCACGAGCTTGTTGTTAAGCGGGGATTTGCGCTAGTGAAATGCTATTTTTTAGTAGTAGTACATTATAATATATAACATAATATACACCACCAACGAATGAGCTGCGTCTATCGCGTGGGGGGACCATCGGTCTATTTGTATCCTTTCGCACTCTTAGTCTACGCCTGATGGGCACTGGGAATATGATTGTACTGTACTCTGAAATAGAACTATGAGTAAAAGTCAAAAAGACAATGAGCTTTTGTTAACTAACGGATATAATGTATTATCATTATGGCCAAAAGCAGCCCATTCGTGGAATTTGAGACAGAATGGTTCTTTACATGATGGTTATTGTAACAGACTCAGGTAGCTTTGGGTTTGATTTTCTCTTTTCTTTGTTTGTATGTTTTGTTATTTGTATTTTAGTTTTTTTCCCCTTTGTATATTGCTTTTGTTGTTGTTATTTTTCTTGTTGTTCTTGTTGTTGTTGTTGTTGTTGTTTGCTTAGGTGCTTTTCGGGGAGAGTCGTTGTTGGTTGTTGTTTTTGTTTTTGTTCTTTTTTTATTGGTTGTTGTTGTTTTTGTAGTTTTTTAGGGGGGGGGGGAGGTGGCTGCCAGTTAGG
>NW_004797419.1:736245-739433 GCF_000002075.1 Aplysia californica
TTAATATTATTATTATTATTATTATCTCCTATCACCAGATTAAATGAAGAATGTAACAACTATGACATGAAGATCAACACCAACAAACAGAGAGACAATGAAAGTAAGCAGAAAGCCAGGACCACTCAGGATACACATCAAAACAACAGTCTCAGACAGGTCAAAGAATGTATGTACCTCGGAAGTATATTCACAGAGGATGGGCGATTGAACAGAGAAATTGAAACACGAGTACAAACGGCCAAAAATGTTAGCCACCAGCTTACTCCACGACTGAAACATCCAAACATCCCCTTGACAACAAAACTCAGAATGATCAACACATTCATCCCAACACTTACCTATCAACGCCAAACATGGACCACGAATAAAACATTAGAGCAAAGAATTACAACAAGTGAAATGCCATGCCTTTGAAAAGCAGTAAACACGACCAGGCGAGACCAAATTAGAAACACAGTAATCAGAGAAATTGTGGGCACAAATGATGTCATGCATCACATTCAAATACCATAAAATCAAAAGATTCGGACATATCATGCGATTACCAACACACTGCCCAGCACAATGTGCCTACTTAAAAAATTCAAGGGCAACAAGGCTAGAGCGTGACCGAGAAAGACCTTGATAGATGGAGTTAGGGAAACACTAACAACTCATGACATCCCCCTGACCCAAGCTCTCCGGCTGGAGGCAGAGAGACGTCCCTTTCTTCCCGCGACACCCAAAAAGGGTATAGGCAGTGGATAAAAGTAAAAAGTAAAGTATTATCTCTTATATTGAGGAAATGAAAGCTCAGATTTGATCTTCAGAGAACGCAGTTCTACAACAAGTTGAACCTTTCTAACGGCCACCTGTATAAGACAATCACCTGTACAAACAGCCACGTCCCATTCCCTCTTGCGTATTTTTTTACATGATAATGACCCTGTCTAAGACGACCACTTGTCTAAGACGACCGTTTTTATCTCCAACACTCGATGGCCGTCGTAGTCGTAGACACTTTCCACTGCATTTACGTAATTTCGGCAAATAATTCATAATCTAGAGTAGTTGCATAACTGAACGATAAGTTTCTCAGTTTCCTGTTTCAGGTTAAGGGATGGACTCTTACTCTTAAGTTGAAGTTTGGACTATGATAATGTGACGAAGACCTTCTGTCGTTTTCCGGACTTTTCCCTATCCGTCTCCAGTGACGACTGATGTAATGATGTTAGCCTTCACTGCAAATTCCCTGTATGGAACTGTATGCATGTGCTGACTGGGTTTTATTCACTGCTTTTACACACTAACGATGACCACAAGACACTTTAATAATAAAGATGATAATGGTACTGATAATGACAATGACAATGTTAAGAAGAAGAAGAAGAAGAAGAAGAAGAAGAAGAAGAAGAAGAAGAAGAAGAATTTTTTTTCTTGGTTTGGTTGTTGTTGGCTTTTTTTTTTGGTTGGTTTTTTTCTGGTTATTTTTGTAATTTGCAAAAGCAGTGGTGCAGTTTTATCAGACACAGGATTTTAACGGATTTTACACAGACGCACGTTCTCTTTCTCGGCCACGTCTCTTCCTTCTCTACAAAAAATCTCGCTGTGAGGTGCGAGCACCATGGTCACGTCATAAACCACAGGCACTCAGATAGCCCGCATAAACCCAAACTCAAGGAAAATTATCAGTATCGCTATAGTCGCGGACCCTCGACACCTTGCGCCTTTGCTGGCGCAAAGAGTGCGCCTCATAGAAGACGCTATTTTAATATCTATCGAAAATGTCTATAGACACTACTTAGACAAAGCAAAAAAGCACTGTTTGTAAATTTTTCTTCAGCATTTAATACTATCCAGAATGATACAAATTCAGCATGTAGTGTTATCCAGACATAAACGCCAATTTAACATTATGGGTAGGGAACATTTTGTCCAACTGAGGCTTACTCAGTTCATAACATTGAAACATTCTTCGTCCATATACATCATAGCGAAGACAGGGCACCCTCAAGGATGTCGTTTGTCGTCAGGTTTGTTAACACCGTATACAAACGATCGCCAAATGACCAACAATAATATCAGAATGAAAAAATTTGCAGATGATTGGTCCACTTTTGGGCTCATTCAGGTTTACCATTTCAAACGTGTCTATTGAGTAAATGTGTGGGGTTTAACGCTTTCATCGACACTATAAGGTTATTTCATATTAAGTCTATCATATAACATTGGTGGCCATTCAATGTGTGTCTCCGACAAGACGGAACCAAATGGGTCGAAAGCCTCAAAAACTTCTGAAAACGAGTTCAAGGGCGCCTAGAATGAGATTTGAAACTGGGCCATCCACTTTGTAGTCCAACATGATACCAACTTAGCTGATGGATCGCTCAAACTTACTTATTATTAGTGTGAAACTCGTACGTTGCTATTCAATGTGTGTTGGGTTTGTTGGGTGTTGTTGTTGTTGTTGTTGTGTTTTTTTTTGGGGGGGGTGGGGGTTGAGGGGGTCTAAGTACATGTCGACTTTCGAAAAAAAACTGTTCTGCAGCCATTATTCCAAATGAAAAATTGAGAATGCCGAGCGAGTGTTAGATTACAAGTTCAGGTACATGGCATCTGAGTGTTTCCATAGACAACAAACTCGACTGGCATGTCCACACTTCACTCCTGCATAGACAGAAGTGAACAAAAGACTTAAGCCAGAGAAAGCTGATGTGTTTGAAAGTTAATAAATCATAACAGACATTTTATTATTATATCCTTCAACCGATTTTTACTTTTTTTTTGGAGGGGGGGGAGGGGGGGCTCAACACCTTTTAAGTCTATATTAAAACACATCTCCATGTGAATTTTACTGAAACACTTTAATTAAAGGCACAAAATAATATTTCTTTTAGTTTTCAAGGAATTTCAAGCCAAACTTTGGTGGCCATTTTCTCGCTAATTGTCTTTGAAAATCGTAAATGTCTCGACTTCTATTCAAGGTAGATGGCTATTTAATCGAAAATTTTCATCGAAATCAGAGGAAATGAATAAACTTTCAGATGATTCCAATAACTCTACATGCCCATATGTGTGTATGTGTATAGATTTATATGGAAAGAGTTTAAAAGTCTGTACCGGTACGTGCGCCCGCGCATGTATGTGTGGACGTGTGTGTGCGTGGTGTGTGTGTGTGTGTGTGTGTGTGTGTGTGTGTGTGTGTG
>NW_004797419.1:741486-754190 GCF_000002075.1 Aplysia californica
TCTCTCTCTCTCTCTCTCTCTCTCTCTCTCTCTCTCTCTCTCTCTCTCTCTATACCCCTTACCTGCTATCCAACACCTAAACCCTACGCACTTTACATTTCATTATATTATACCTGTCAAATCTACAAAGTAGCACAACTTGGAAGGAAAGAATATAATCCATTGTGATTTTATGATGTTGTTGAGGTGCTGAAAAAACTGCTTACATTCTTTACCTTATTTCCTTTCATTCTATTGGAATATTATTGTGAAGTGCCTTTCCCAAAGACACAACATCGGACCGAGCCGAGTCTCAAACTCCTGAACCCAGGATGTTATGATTACAAGTCCAAGTTGCTTTTGCTTTAGTAAGAGTTTTACGGCACTTGCAACACAATAAGGTCATAATATAAGAGCCGAAGATTAGACGTGTTACAAGAGAGTAATGAAAACAAAAAAGGAGGAGGAGAGAGATGTACGAATGTTGTTTTTTTATAGGAAAGAAGGAGCAAACCACACTAGAGCACCCACCAACCACCCATTTCAAGTTGCTTGAACACTAGACTTCCAATGGACAAAGTCAATGAGCACAAATAAATATGTTGATCATGATGTTCTAGAAGAACAGAAAAAGTGGGCCCTGTATCTAATTCAACTGCACTGCATCCATACTAAGGGGAAGCCATTGAAGTACTGCAGGCCTACATGATGTATTTCAGTAACTGGAATTTTCAGGGCACATCAGGTCACACACAACAACGCAGTGCCAGTTCTCCCGAGTTTCAATCTAGTCTACAAAGTAGAATCATTGTCATCATTGCCTTTCTCATCCTGGATCTGGATATAGGTCACGAACACACATGTTCCACCATTCACTATCCTGAGCTTGCCGCTTGATGTTATTCCATGTCTTCCCAGTTTTCTGTACATCCATTTCTATGATTCTTCTCCAGGTTCTGCGTGGTCTTCCCCTTGATCTTTTAGCCAGTGGGTTCCATTCTAACCCTTTCCTTGTTATTCAAAGTAGAATAGTTTAGGGGAAAATTGTTACCTTCATGTCTTTCATCATACTTCCTCATATTCCCCAAGTCTCCTTGTTCAAATGCCTTGTGAGTATCGACTCCTGTGTTTGACGTTAAAATCTGTTCTTGCCATACGTCATTTGTTGTTGTTGCTGTTGTTGCTGCTGCTCTTCTTCTTCTTGTTGTTTTCAATCCAGCAACAACAAAACTCTCGTCCTTCTATTCCAAGCCACGTAGTATGTAGTGCAGGTTTGCTGTAGTTGCTATAATGTTCCATAGAGTGGGTTGTCAATGTTAGATTTCAGTGGGAGAAGTGCAAACTCTCATGTCATTTAGGGTTATCTAGACATGTCATTTCTACAATAGGCATGACAGGAGAAATACAGACATATAAAATGGACACTGACAAATTCAAAAATAATGAAACAACTCTACGCACAGTTTTGAATAAAGCCATAATTTAATTATCACAATATCAGGACAGTAAAAGTAATTCGTAATATTGATGATGATGATGATGATGATGATGATGATGATGATGATGATGATGATGATGATGATGATGATGATGATGATGATGATGATGCCTTAACATTTGGCGCAATGTTTTATGAAAAGATTTGCATAAAAGCATAGACAGTGTGAGGTACTTTCTGAAGAAATAAATGTGTCACAACGTGGTGGAATCAGGCGCTCGTCAATTTTTTGGCATGTGGCTTTATTGGTATTATTTTAAAGCATGTTCATTTGTCATGCTTTTGTTGAAAAAAGCACGAATCTATCAAAAATACAAGTCGAGATATTTGAGATTGAAGAAGGTGGGGTCGCCTGGTTTCAGAGGTAAAATTGGTGAGAAAATGGCCGCCAAAGTTTGGTGACTTCCAAAGCTTGAGAGTCCTTAGAAACTGCAAATTAAAATTTGTGTGCCTTAAACCAACATTTTTCAGTAAAATCCAAACAGAAATGTGTTTTTAAATAAACCTTAAAGGTGTTGAGTCAAAAAAACAAAAAATCGACAAAAACTGCCGAACAGACAGAAAAATACCAGTTTCTTTGATTTCATTATTTTGACTAGTGCCCGATTCCTCTATTATGCCTCACAAAAGATTTTGACAAAAAGATATAGTACTTTTGACACTTTGTGGACATAAGCAGCCTCTTGACACAAAATGTTCAAAAAGTGCAGTCTTTATAGAGAAAAAAGAATTAGAAAAGACAAAGTCAGCTTGTACTTGTAGTAATCAGTTATTGTATTCTGTAGTGAAAATGCAAAACAGTAGAACATTTCCAGATGACAATACCGGGTGTATACATTTTATTGTGCAAATATTTCCAAAATTGACCAACTTTCCCATGCAAGGATACTATTAAATTCAGAAAAGCATCAGATTTGATTGTTTAAGATAATTTCTCGTTGCTACAACGTACTTGAGCCGACATTTTTTTGCTTGGCTCATGTGCCTGTTCCTGGTTGGTCAAATTTCGGTGTTAGGCCTTGTTCACATGAGATTTATCCTTCATCAAACATAGAATTCCTTAAAACTAAGGTAGCCAGGTGATTACTTTGACTGCAATCTCAGCAGCCTTCCCCACTGCTGGTATGTGGTCTGTTTCATGTTTCCGAATCTGGAGAAAAAAAAAAAAGAAAGAAAAATTGAAACATCATGCATCGTTCACACTCCTATCAATGAAAAATTGTATGTAAACCTAGCAGAAATATCAGGTACTAGCAGCAGGAAGAAAACAAATCAACTGTATCCTCATCTTTATAAATATAATGGCTGAGGACCAAATATTTTGCATTTGAAATTGCCAATGCTTTATTAGTGTCACGACATGGTGGAACCAGGTGTTCATTAACTCTTGGCGTCCGCAATTTTTTTCACCGACTCTCCCAAAATTTTCCTTGGGGCCACCTATTACAATAGGGTACTTTATTCAAATAGATTCTGTTGCCATTTTTGTTCATTAAAAGTATATATATATTTGATACTACCGGAAGGGAAATTAAATAAGCTTATATCACAATAGATGGGTTCCATTTTGTGTTATTATGTAAGAGCAGCTACGAAATACAGGGGGGATAATAACTTTAAAAAATAATGAAATTGGCTAGTTTTATGAGTTTTATCCAGCTTGCTGTCACCATTACCCATGAAATAGAGACTGATACTCAATAGAAATGTTTATATATATGAAAATCACCTTTGTAGTAATACCAAACACGTAGGTATTCCAGCACAGATCTTGTTCAACAATTTGGAGTAATTGAAATACACGAAATGCTTGCCAGCCACAACCCAGTCTTCACTGACAGTAGACCTTGACCTGCAATCAGCTCCTAATTCTATCTTTGTAATATATCTACTACTGACAGATGCACAATCTTTGTTGACATTGCTAGCACTAGATCTAGGCTTTGGGGGCAGGTTAATAAATTATGGATGATTCACCTACTACCCTTGATAGAGTACGATGCCCACTCAAAATCTGGTCAAATTCATCCCTGATGTCAGTAGGGCCGATAGTCACTGCTATTTCTAATCAGTTGAAAATTACTATTGAAGTCTAAAGTCAGTATTGCTGACAATGTAATCATAATTTAATGTAAAATCCTCTATCAGTCATCTCGACCAGCGAAAATCTCTATGGGACTTTCGTTTAGCGTGAACAGTTTCCACAAGCCATGGTTGCCATTGTAAACAATCGGGTTTGCTATATTCTGATCGACACTGCAGACTAAAAAATTCAAGCAAAATTCTCTTTAAAAAGCCGACTAATAATGAAACTAGCAGTGAAGCGTCCGGTCTTGACACAAATACATTCACAAGTCACAAAATATTGCCGAAAGTAGCAGTAGAAATCGTTTAATAAAACCATATTATGAGAAATGATGACTGAGTCGTTCCTCCACGAAAACTGCGTTCGGGCGCAAGAGTTAACTGCCTACGGCTATGGAGTTATTGGTATCATCTAAAAGTGTGTTCACTCCTCTTATTTTTCATGAAAAAAAAATCTATCTGTCTTGAATAGAAGTCAATATACTGCAGGAGGTGCCATATGGGGGTTGCCTGGTGTCATAGGTAAAATGAGCAAGAAAATGACCTTCAAATTTTTGACTTCCAAAGCTTGAATGTCCTTCGAAATTTCAATTATTTTTTTTTGTTGTATCTTTGGTCAATGTTTTTTGTAATATTCACATATAACTGTGTTTTTGAAAGAACATAAAAGGTGTTGAGCCAATAAAACAAAAACACAAAAATTCTACAAAAAATAACAAATGGACAGAAAAATGTCTGTTTCTTCTACGATTTCATTATTTGTACTAGCACATGATGCATTACAATGCCACAAATATAGCACTGTGCTATAGGAGTTCTAAACTTCAACAATACCAATGAAAACAATCAAACAAACCTTGTCAACATGTTTCAGCAGTTCTTGTCTACCCTCAGGGGCCTCAGAGAGACATGTCAGAGCCTGAAGAAAAAGCAGAATGAAAAAACAAATCCAAATGAAGGAAAAATGTGATCAGGCCCAACCTGCTATTAGCAAGCAAACAAACTTGAGCATGACAATATGCATAAGACCAATGGCAAAAGCTCAGAAAAGTTTGGAATGGGAAAATTATGTGATCAAGGAACCTGCAAAGTACACAGATTCCACCAATCCCCAAACCTAAAATGAAATTCAAACTTTATACAAATGACAAAAGTATAGCAGTGCAATCTTGTCGAAGTCAACTACATTTTTCAGGCTCATATAGCTCACCAAAATTGGATACCTATGCATTATTATGCAATTTTTGGTTACAACAGTGTCATACACAACATATCAAGACCAATTACTCACCCTAAGATAATGAACACCAAACACAAACATTTTTAAACTTCGTAAGAGGCTTCTCAAATGTGTCACATCTCTGTGGGTAACAATCTGAACTCAAAATAGTTTATGAGCCTAACAAACAAAATAAAAATATATTCAAGCAAACAGGAAAAAAATATGATGATTAATATAATTGATTCATTGGTCTTGGTCAGCCCTGTTATTATTCTATCAGGGTTTTGTTCACATCCTATTTCTTTTGGAATGACCTGTGCTTTCATTCATGATTCACTGAGAAAAAAAGAGTGCACACACCTTGATGGCATTGAGCCTGACTTCGCTGTTGACGTCATCCACCAGGTCCACCAGAGGAGGAATAGAGACGGCGTGGATTGCTGTATATTTGCCCTTAGTGGTGATGGTGATTCTGAGAAGATAGACAGTGATAGGCTATAGATTATTAGTGTCATGATGCGATGGATTCAGGAACTAGTTAATTTTTGGGTATGTGGAGTTATTGGTATCATCTTAAAGCTTGTTCATTTGCCTTGCTTTCGATTAAAAAAAACACCCATCTATCTAGAATAGAAGTCACACTATTTGCGATTGAAGTAGGTGGGGGTCACCTGGTTTCAGAGGTAAAACAGTTACAATAACAAACAACAAACATTAAATTGAAACTGCCGTTAGCTAAATGAGACCAAACTGACCACAAGCTAAATCGGAAAGATTGTTGTGATTTTTAAAAAGTGTTGCTCGATCAGAGTTTTAGCCTATACCACTGACATCTCGATCATTTCATTTGATCATTCTTTCGCCAAGTAAAGGTGTGCAAATTATCACAAATTTTAGTTTTAGTCTTGTAAATGGTGTTAAACGTATTGTGCTCTATAGAAACAACTGGATCATTTAATAGGTTGGCTGAACTGACCCGGCCAGTCGTGGCCAATCAAGACTGACAGGGATACCAGCATCCCAGCAGAAAACTGAGATACCTGATAAAATAGAATAACTTCTCCCAATAACTTGATAAAATTTTAACAACACAAGCTAGAATCAAAACTCAAACTCTCAGTTTCTACATATCCAGTGAGAGAGAACCTATACCATTACTCCACTGATACCAGTGGGTTTTTTGTCTTACTGACATTTAATACAGAGAACATACAAATATAAACAGGGACTGTGATTTCACCTCTACAATCCAGTATTTTGGAGTTCAAGTTAAGCGTGCTTCACTGTATAAAGACAAAACTGTCCCAAACTAAACACAAAGTGGAAATAGAGAGAGAAAGAAAACTGCATCTCAAATACAGACATGATTTTAAAAAGCAGTCTCTACAATGTCCTCACGGAACTGCTTCTATAAAAAATATGTGATCAGGGACAGTTTACTTGATCTAAAAAATATGATAAATTATGGTACAAGAATGATATCTCCAAGTGAATAGGACGCTTCTTGAATAATTCAAATTTGACAAGCCAAACATAAAAAGTAAGTGTAAAGATCTGTAATTTTTTTTTCCAGCTTTAATTTTACAATGTGACAGAAAGAAAATGACCTCTATGGAGTCCATCATTCCAAATGAGTGTTTGCTTTAAAAAAGCTAGCAGATCAGGAGATCAATGAATAAATTTAATGGGCTTATTGATTATGAAGAATTTGCAAACACTATATATATATTCCAAGAAGGATGGGCGGAGGTGGGGGGAGAGGAGGGGGGGAGTAGTGTGGTTCCTGACCAAGGTTAAAACCATGCCTTTGTCAAATGCCCACTCACATCTCACCACAGAAGCTGTTGCTGGGCTTGCCTGCAAGCTCATTACCTTTTACTTTACTCTGATGCATACAGAATGTCCAAGCATTGAAGTAAGCAAAGTTACACGTTAAGCAAAATTCAAATTAGATAAATTCGACATTAGTGGGTTCGGTTATAATCTTTCTACTTCCTCTTTTTCTCCTCTTCACTTTCTTACCCTGAACTTCATCTCTACTTTACATTCTACCTGCATTTGTGGAGTAGCAGTTAGACACATCTTCATTCCATGTAGAAGAAGCAAATATGATTCCTAGGTCAGGAAACTTTTTAATCCTGAAGCTCTGCCAGGAGCTTAAAACACCTGCAATTACTTTACATCCTAGAGATGGGAAAATTGTGTAAAAAAAAACTCCTGAACTACAAAAGCCTGCGTCATCAACAAGAACTGCTCACGTCATGATAGCTCCAGCAGAATTTGCTCTCACTTCCATTGTTGGGTCCTTGAGCATGTCTCTGAGAAGAGGAAGAGCACCACATGCAACGGCACGGTCCTTTCCAGCCAGTGGCACACTGAAAGTCACAACAACAACAAAAACACGTTTGAATAGTGACACTCCTGGTCAAAATCAGTCATATGAAGGAAATTTCAAAATTTAGTAAACATAATTTCAAAAAACTATCACCATTTCACTACAGTTTGGGGAAAAAATGAAGTAAATAAGACAATATTTGATGAAAATATGGAACTTTTAAGAATGCAATTATCTCAATTTCACCAAAGCCACACACTCGGAAGTCTGCAAATCGGCTTACATGCCGTGTTTACGCTTCCTAATTATAAAGTTTGCAATAGCACTATAAACACACGAGCACACACACACATACACATACACACACACATGCACACACAAATACACACATATACACGCACATACACACACACATACATAAATATACACACACAAATGCACATAGACTGCCTCGGTGGCCTCTTGGTAAGGAGTCCACCTTGGGAGATCTAGAGGAAGATCAATCTTTAAAAAAAACCCCACTAAACACAATAAAAACGAACTTTGAAAGTCAACCGAAGTGTAAAACTGAAAGATCAACAGCCCATAACTGAGCTAGCAGGGCATGCTTACACAGTCAGAAGTTTACGTAAACAAGCTTGAAGTGGGGCTATGGGTTACCGTTCTTATCCCATATAACCAATCGATATCAGAGCCCTCAGTCGTTCATAGTGACGCTAAGTTGTTTATATTTCAAACCACTCACACTCAAAAAGGGGTCTAAATCTAAAAATAGGGGCGAATGAAGGATGTTGAAGTAATGAGGCCATGAGGTAATGGTTCTATAAATAATCTCACACCTACACACTAGCAGGTCAAAAATGTTCGAAAGGGTTTGAGGTCCAAATTTCTTTATCTTGTCACCCAAGCTCACAACAAACCACACACACACCTCCAAAATAAATCAAAATAAAATATTTATAGTCGATTGTAATTGTTTATTTTTCATCTTATATGAAGCAGAAGGCATTAAACTTTCAATGGATCCACAAAAAAAATTCATGGAAAGTCACTTTTTAACCTTTCCAACCTCGCAGCACCAAATAGCACATTGTGTCTTATGACTGGTTATGACCGGGGTGGACAGAATTATCATCTACGATATCGTTGTCGCCATGACAAAGCCTCGGATTTGGGAACTCTTACAGTTGAGATTAACACTTATCAACAACGCAGCACGCAGAGAGCGTAACACTTATCCCCAAGGATTAGAATACAGGTGCGGTACAAGCTATATCACACCGTCGCCAATTGGCATCCCGATGGAAAAACGGACAGCTTCTTACCGTCACCGATCGGCATCCCGAGGGTGCATAGCGTTAAAACAAAAAATAGACTTTTTTAAAAACCCACTGTGGGTATCAACATAGATCTGCTTAAAGAAAAAATCTTGCACATGACTGCATAGCTTGCATTTTGGTATCTCTGAGTTTTAGTAAGTGAAATTATGCCCTTAATAAATAAAAACATTTAAGCCTGACAAAGCAAGGATTTCATTGTTTTACGTGCCACATACCCTGTTACCTGAGTAATTGGGTAAAGATTTGGAGTAGATACAGACATCACTACATCACCAGCCCCCCCCCCCCCCCCCCCCCCCCCCCCTCAAAAAGAAGAAAATCCCTTATCCATTTCATACACATCTGCACACACTCACAAAGACATCAATGTGTTCACATCAACATAAGCTTGCCGGACGACAGTCTCCATAATATAAGGAGCTGTTTGCTGAGGATTAATGCAGGTTCTCGAAGTGATTTTTTTGCGTGTGTTTCTTTGAATCAGTCTGTGAGAAGCAATGAAAATGTAAGAGAGTCACTATTAAGCCTGTAGTTAGAGAGGCTGTCCCTGGTCAAGGGTAAAGTCCTACTCTTTTCAAACGCCAACTTGCCTCTCAGTGTAGCTGTTTTGCCAGTTTGCCAACATTCACATTATCTTTGGCTCTAGCATGATGAAGGCAAAATGTCCAAGCAACATTCCACATTGAATTCAATTTGATGCCAAGATGCTATCAATCTCCTTTCACCAGTATACCCGTGGAATCTGTTACAAAAGCAGCATCGCTAAACTTTCTCTGATTGTTAAGTAATGTTACAATAAACAACAAAAATACCACGTTTTATACAAATAAATAATAAAACAGACCTGAGATCCATTATATCCCTGGCAGCTTTGGCACGAATAACAGGAAGTTCATGCTTCAGAAGACTGGTGAAAGCTTCCATTGCGCTGGCATCAAGAGCACTTTGCGTGTCAACTCGCATGCAAAAGTGAAGGGTGTCAAGAATGAGTTCCTGGAATAAAAATTTTTTTTATATCACACTATTCTCAGAGCTTGAAAACATGATGCAAGAAATTACCTAAAAGTCGTAATAACAAAATGCCCATAACATGATCAATGCTGTATTAAAATGCATTTTTGACAATATTATTGTACGCACACAAAAATTGATTGTTAGAAGACCATGCTGCTTCCAGGACATCCTGTAAAATTTCAAAGCTCCATAAAAAGTTTTTTTTAAAGGAGCAGAAAAAACAACTATGCACTTATAAAGTAAGAGGAATTAGTAGATCTAGGCCTATTTATAAAATCAACATGTAGATCATCAGTTTCTCTAGTCCAACTCCACTTAAGAAATATGATCTTTACCTTGATTTCATTCAGTTCTGTCTGCAACTTCTTCACCAGAACTTGAACAAACTGAGCTTGCACAATGCCCTCAGCGCCTGCAGCAAATTATGTCACCGTTTTTCACATTTTAGTACATGGAATAGGAAAGACTTGAAACAAGCAAAACATTGAGAGTACAAGACCTTTGGTGGGGATATCATATTGCTTTGCTCTTTTTAATGACTCAGACTTCGACAAAATACTACATCCATTTTCGAGGTTATACATGTATTACGAGCTAGTTGAACGATAATGAGAAAACTCACTTCAATCCTAGTACTAGTACAGAAAAAAAAAGGTCCAAAAGTCTATGAGTGGTCCTTTTGTCACAGTACAAGACCTTGAATAGGACAGAGTCAGGAGGAGGGAGATTCAAATCATGACAACCCGCACCAGAGATCAGCATGACATTTTGAACTGATGGTGGGCACGAAAAGCCTACATTATACAGTAGTCTCTTCCTAAGACCCCTGTGCTCGGGAGCAAGGAGAATGCAGGGTCTTAGGCAAATGGGACCTTAGCCGACACATTAAGGGAATAATCTATGATGACCCATGTTAAGGCTCATAACCGGTAGAATGGTCTCCCTTCACTCTAAAATGAACTGACGTGACCCCTGGGCGGGTCTATGACTGGCGGGCAAAGAGTGGTCAACCTTGATGACCAATCACAGTCGAGGCATGAGGCATGCTATTTTCACTTATTATCCTATTGTGAGTCTCAAGATCTACGCTTAACCAGTTGCCCCTCCCCTTTACCTGCCCAAAATTGACAGCTTTCCATCTTTTACCAAGTGCCCCCCACCTTTGTCATTACGCACCATTACGTTGTGACCACACCAATTAAAATTCAGTCCGTTTCCTAAAGTTGGGAGTAGAGAAAACTGCTGCACTGGTCTGGGAAGAGTTCACAGATAGATGTGATCCGGCCTGAAGTGAAGTGACGTAATTTAGGTGGAGAGCTCAGATGCGAGTGCAATGTGCGGGGAAAACAAACACATCTGTCAGTTCACACCTTGATGTGATCCCATCTCAGGCAAACATTGTACAGTTTCATTGTGACTAACAATGCATTTGAACACATTCATGAGAGTGGCTGATCTTTGACTCGACGGGCAGTTCAATGACCTCAACTTTTCACTCTTGGTTGATCGGCTGTGCCCGCCCGGGTTTTGGTTGCGTAAATTATGATTTGAAAAGCGGGATCTTAGCCGAGAGTAGACCTTCAGAGAGAATCAGAGCAGGATCTTAGGAGTGACTTTTGTATAGAAAAAATTATGTTTTCTCAAAACAGCGGGATCTTACGCGAACAGGGATTGTAAGCGGTAGGATCTTAGGCGGAAAATAAGCATAAAAATTAAACAATGCATAAAATTTAAATTTTAGTAAACTTAAACAGGCCTCGTTTCTGATAGAACATCTATCCAATACAACAGAACCACATTGAAAAATTCAAATTTCTAGAATGACTTCTGAACTGAAATGACCAAGTTTGTTTCTTCCATTACTCAAGTGTTCTTCAAGCATGGGACTGTATGAATCTCGATCTCCAGATATTGCATTCTCGAGAATAGCAGTAACTACAATCTCTTAGCATGAAGATTTGCTTCCACCGTCACCCTGCTATACTATAATTTAGAATTACAGGGTCTTTGAACACACTAGGCAGAGTAGACCTTAGAAAAGGGCATGCCAGATATTTTTGCCTCAAGGGACCATGAATTTAATCTGATAAGATTGACATTTTGTTACGAGATGGTAAACTCCAAAAGCAGAGATGGAGGTAAAGTCAGTTAACTCTTAGTGGGGGAATTAAGAAGTAAGCTAATTCTTTTTACTGTTCGATAAAAAAATTTTTTATCAAGAGATAAGAAATTATTTTTTCAGACGACGCTCTTGGGGTAAAAAAGTCGACATTGCCAGAGAAGGGTGGATAGATAAGCACAATCATCAAGTCTTACCTGGGGGTGTCTCAGAAATTCTCATGACACAGAGGTGAGCATTCTTTCTGGCAATGTCCTCCGAGTCATCAAAAAGTCGAGCGACTGGATAAATGGTTTCATTCTCGAGGAAAGAATCTCTACCAAGTGCATGACCTGTCTCACAAATAAAATGAATAAAAACATATAAGTTTAGGTCTACAATCTACTGGTTATTAAAGGGGGGGGGGGAAGAGAAAAGAGGGCTGAGAATGTTAGAATAAAAAACTAGAAAGCCGAAAAGAAACAGCAGTTTTGCAGAATCACTATGCCTTTTGTGACAAGGATGACAATATAATGACTGTAAACTTGTACTTATAACTGTCAGCTCATTTTAGGCAAATGAATTGAATTCAAAACTCCTCATTGCAACATATAATATCATAATCTAATAAAATATAAAGTAACAGGTAAGTAGACGTTAATGCCCTTATGGATACAATTCAGATTATTTAGGAGGCTGACTGTTTCAACAGCCTCGAATGTGTGTGTGTGTGTGTGTGTGTGTGTGTGTGTGTGTGTGTATGTCTGTGTGTATGTCTGAGTGTGTGTGTGTGTATGTGTGTGTGTGTGAGAGTGTGTATGTATGTGTGTGTGTATGTCTATGTGTATATGTGTGTGTATGCCTGTGTGTATGTATATGTGTGTGTACATTCATAAAAACTGACATTGTTATTGTGTCTGTATTTGTATTTGTCCAGTGTGTATGTGTGTGTATGTATGCGTAAGTGTACTTTCATAAACTCTGACCTCTGTTGTTGTGTCTGTGTTTATATTTGTCCATTGGTGAAGTATGTGTATGTGTGTGTATGTGTGTGTGTGTGTGTATGTCTGTATGTCTGTGTGTATGTATATGTGTTTGTACATTCATAAAATCTCACATTGTTATTATGTTGT
>NW_004797419.1:754646-765996 GCF_000002075.1 Aplysia californica
AATCATGATCATCATCATCATCATCATCATCATCATCATCATCATCATCATCATCATCATCATCATCATCATCATCATCATCATCATCATCATCATTATCATCATCATCATCCAAGTGGCCCAAGATAACAAAGTACTTGGTTTATTATTGTTTCCTCATGGCTCTACTCAGAGTTATTCTAAACTCAGGAAGCACAAAGTAACTCTATCATGGGAATGGAATTAGCGTGAGAGTGATATTTTCAGAGAGAGTGAAAAAATCAGTACATTAAATGCAGCAGTGACCTAACAATCAAGCAACAATGGTTTTGAAAAACTAGTTACAGTACTAGATATTCGGGGGGGGGTAATAGAACTGTGATTATGAACAGCCAACAAAATGGTACAGGGATATAAATTTAATTTATACTCTTTACTCAATTATGAGTCAAATTAAGTAAAACTTTTTTTTGAATAACTTGAAAAAAATATGAGTCAAGATGCGGTGGAATCAGGCGCTCATCCATTTTTGAGGATGTGAAGTTATTGGTATCGTCTGAAAGCAGATTTATTTGCCTTGCTTCCAATGAAAAAAATATCTATTTATCTTGAATAAAACTCAAGATATTAGTGATAGAAGATAGTGAGGTCGCCTGGTTTCAGTGGTGACATTAGCAAGAACCGTACCAAAGTTTGGTAACTCCAATAGCTAAAGAGTCTTTGAAAACAGAAAAAAGACATATTTTGTGCCTTTAATCAATGTTTTTCAGTAAAATTCACATGGAATTTGTTTTTATATGGAAATAAAAGAGGTTGAGCCAAAAAATAAAAATTCTATAAAAATTCCAAACTGGCGGAAAAATGCCCGTTTCTCTGATTACGTTATTTTAATTAATTTCACCACACTGCCTCACATATGGCAATGGGTCCTCTTTGATTACAATGGGAAAGGGGGGAAGGTGGGGCTGCCAAAAGACGTTTTGGAGAGGCCTCAAATTCAAGAGAATGTGTCTGTGAGCATGCATTTCACAAATATATATATATATATCAGTCAGGAAGCCTTACCAATCCTCTGGGGGCATGATTGCATTTATGATGAAGGAAAAAGACTTTAAGGTAACATTTTGAGGGACAGGTTCAGAGGTTTTGAAATCTGCACATAGTTTAACTTTTCAGAAAGAACATGAAAAGGTTTGATAATAGTTTGAAAGTAAAATATGCAATGTTTGTAAACAATTTTTAATCTTTTACAACCCAGCTGACACAGTTTAGATCATTAAAAAAGCGAGCTGCTTGAACCTTGCTAGCCAAGAACAACTTTGGCTTTGTGGCATACAATATCCCAGCAGGCAGATGGAGGGATGCTTAGTAAAATAACTTCCCTATACACGAGAATCGAACTCCCATCTTTCAAACACATTAATAATGAGAGTAATCATTACTCTACAAATGTTGGGGAATAAATATGCATCATAATATGTACAATTATGTTATAATTTTGACAATTACTTTCATGGTATGGCATGACACTCTCTGTCTAAAAACAATGAATAATGATCACACGTAAATATATATCGGCCAGTTTCACTAAAATAACTGTCTTTTTATTGTTGCCCTTGTTCTGTTAATCAATGTAAAACAAGTTTTGGGGAGAATTGTATTAGGGAACAGACAGTCTGCTGTGAAGTATATTGCTTCTTTCAAATTCAAACATGAGATTATAGCTTTGCAACTTTTATGTTTCAGCAGAAACTGGACACCTGTAATTTTGCAAACAAGATTAACAATAAAAGGATGGTCTTACTCACACACACATACACTCACATGCAAAGACATATGCACACACACACACACACACACAAACACAAATACACACAAATACAAAATGCCCCCCCCCCCCCAAAAATACCCAACCCCACACACACAAGTGTATGTACACCCATACCCGAATGATTGCAGAACAGAGCACAGTGTAGGTACATTTTGTACAAAGCAAATATTTCATCAGAAGCACTGGTCCAGTGGTGGTGGGTGGAGCAAAATTTGGGTGGGGCTTAGGTAGCTTCCACTTCTTTACCACCAAATAGCAAGCAATAAGAACAAAACAGTGGTGATTTTTCTATACTCACGGTGAGCCGCGGCATTTTGAGAACCATTCAAACAAGAAGAGCAACCTTTGTTTTCCATTTCTTTTTTCTTAGTTAAATTTTTGTTGATGGTAGGGACAAAACTGTTTCACCTCCAAATTTAATTTAATTAATTATTATGTCATGAAAAAGTTGCCTTAACTCATTCGCTACGTATTATTTTCGGCTTGTGGACAAATTTTTTTGGGGGAGGGCGAATGAGATGATGACTAGTGGGCAGTTAAAAGGTCTTTGGGGCCATAAATTTAAATAAATATCAACGTATTATATACCAATATTTTCAGTATGGTTTGGAGAATACATCAGTAATGTTTATTTATGAATTTTTCAACTTTGGTTCCTGTAAGAGACGATTATATAACACAATTTTGATTGGATGCGGAAAAAATTTGAAAATAAAAAATTAATAATCTTTGGTGAAACTCAAAAAATATATTTGCACCTAGTCAAATGATACATCAAAATAACCATAAATGAATACAGAACTGGAAAATATTGAAAAGTTTGCAGTTATTTACCTACATTCCATAATATTTGTACATTTTTAACATAACATCCGATATTGAAAAAAAATAAAAAATTTTAATCTTGAAAAATGAGCACAAACAGAAAAAAACCCACTCGTATCTTATATGGAATTATTCAGAATTGCATACAGAATAAACCTATATGTCTTGAGTGGCACTTTTTGTGTAATTTCATCAAAAAGTAGTGATTTTGGGGAGAAAAAAATATTTTGACAATTTAGATCTAGAGCTAGACCTAGCACTAAAAAATATTGATTTCTCAATAACAGTGCATTGGCAATATGAGTCCAATCGTATCAATATTATAAAAAGGAGTCCTACATTTCTTTAGTGGGCAAAATAATGATAAATTTTGTTGTGTAAAATTACTAAGACTGGTGTCCAGGCTATAATTTTGGCATCGCGATAAAACAAAGTCGAATAAACTACGAAATCGCGTTTCAAAACTGAATCTAAATTTCCGGTTTTCAGTGGAAATGCTTGACCCGGAAGTCAACATTATATTATGACCTTTATTTTTTCCTGGATATGTGGATTGGAATAGAAACCAAGCTAAAATTGAAGATCGGTTCTCGAGCCGCCGGGACGGCTTAGCGTACTGACGGCACATTAGCCA
Source organism: Aplysia californica (assembly GCF_000002075.1). NCBI lineage: Eukaryota > Metazoa > Mollusca > Gastropoda > Aplysiida > Aplysiidae > Aplysia > Aplysia californica. The sequence continues at coordinate 757,916 of NW_004797419.1, forward strand.
CGCCGCCCCCCATGGCTCGGCGTAGCGAATGAGTTAAGAGTAATTCGAGATGATTTATAACTGTTAAATCGCAGCGGAACAAACACAAACATGCACACACAGCACTTCAAACATATTGCTTCTATGAGCTGGATTAGGCCATGTAGTCGAGAACGTTGAACGCACCTAACAAAGAACCAACGAGCGCATAGATATCTGTGTCAGTGGTTCAAGCCCGTGAACCCTTCACTACCCACCGCCACTGACTGGTCTTTGAATAAATAATAACTTTGTCTCCTTTAAACTATTTCATCCAAAATGCACTCTACAATTAAATGTACTTTGGACAAAATAGTTCTGAGGAGACAAATTTATGACAAAAAAATTTATGGAACAAGTATTTGTAACGGGGGGGGGGTTCTAAACAGACAAAAACATTCCTAATCATATGCACAACAATACTGTGCACTCACCAGCCATGACAAAAAGACATTCAGTAGCTTTTTGGCGAACTGTTATATCGTCATCTTTCAGCAAGTTTTTCAAGCTGACTCCAATACCTGTCAAGTATATAAAATACTGTTATTAAAAAGCAGTTCAGCTACTGGTTTATAGCATTCATCAAAGTGTGTGTGTGTGTGTGTGTGTGTGTGTGTGTGCGCGTGTGTGTGTGTGCGTGTGTTTGTGTGTGTGAGTGTGTTTGCATGTGTGAGTGTGTGTGTGTGTGTGTATTTGTGTGTGTGTTTGTGTGTGTGTGTGTGTGTGTGTGTGTGTGTGTGTGTGTGTGTGTGTGTGTGTGTGTGTAAATGTCATATTTTGAGACAACTAATTAAAGCCAAGATAAGAACGTCTGTATAACATCACCAATTATGAGGCTTCTTTTTGAGCCAACAACTGCTCAAATCGCTACTTAATTCAAATATCTTATTAGAAAACTAAACATTACATTGCTTTGAAATCTCAGCTGTAAATTTCTATTCTATCAATTCATCAGTGAACAGTATACCCATAACACTAGAGCAATTTGTATACATTTTTATCTTCACTACAACCTAATCGGTGCTTACTAACAATGAGAATTCTTACAGCAAAGGCACCTGCTCACATATTATCAACTCCTAAAATATTTATAATGTCTCTTTGTGTTTAAAGAAAAATAGCTTTATTTTAGTGTAAAGCAAGTATGACTATTAGACCTGTGCATTGTCCTATAGGCATTTTTGATGGTGTCTGGCACAAAATCAAACTCCAAAATTTTGTCAAACCTGATAGGAACTCATCAACACGTTTAGGGCTTACAGTGCTAATAAGCGTATGGATTAGGAATTATATGAATAAAATAATTCTCATATTATTATACTACAGCCAAATCATTGCCTCTGTCTATTTTGGTCGATTGCACAGGATCTGTTTCAAAATCAATTTTTCTATATCTCAGGTAACATTTACACCTCTCTTTTAACAGCAAGTTTAACTGATTCCATCCATTCAGCCGCTGACAGCAGCTCAGGGTTTTTCCTCTGTTGCCATTCGACCGCTGTGGGCGGCTCAACGAAATCCAAGCAAAATTCGAAACGAATGTGCACTTTTTAACATAGTTTCTACTTATTAAGTTGTTGAAAGGAAGTAGAACTTGTAAACAAGCCTGGCCTCAATCTGTAAGCGCCAACATCAATCGAAACTCTGCGAAATTCTTGCAAAAATCATTGTTTTGTGGTCGCAATGCAGGCACGAAGTAAGGGTAAACAACATAATATGGAGCCTGGTGTAATAAAAAGGCCCTTCAGAGAGAAAAATTAAACTAAATTCGTGAAATTCTTGCATAAAAGTGTGCTAGAGAGATATCGCTACTATTTTGTGTTGATTCCAATGGATTATAAGGACTTGTAGAGCTGAGAAAATGCGGTAAGTCGAAATTTTCGAAGAGGTGTTGCGCAATTTAGTTTTCTCATTCGTTTTTGTCTGAGGGAAAATACAATACAAACAGGTCATAGGTCATTGTTATTGATATAAACAGATTCCTCTATTGATTTTCATCAGTTTCATATGACAATACATATAAGAGTAACTTAAAATTACAGCTTCACAGTAATGCACTAAATAGATGCACCCCAGGTCTAAAACTGAACAGGGAAAAATAATTCTGTCCAGAGCCTGAAAAAAGCATGGATGGAATCAGTTAATAATCGGGAATCTTCGGTTACCGAAGAAAAACCCGGAATAGCCTACCTCTACTCTACATCCTTTTGACAACTTAAAAAGGAGGAACTATGTGAAAAAGTGCGCATTTGTTCTGCATTTCGCTCGGATTTCATAGAGCCGTTCACAGCGGTTGAATGGAGGAAGCGGAAAAACTCAGAGCCGCTGTCAGCAGCCAAATGGACGGAATCAGTTAAAGGCCAGGAACCGTAGGAATTGGTTCCGAACCCAATTACTTTCATTATACTTGTAGAGCTGAGATAATGAGGTAAGTTGAAATTTTCGAAGATATGTTGAGCAAATTTTTTTTTCTCATTAGTTTTTGTCTGAGGGAAAATAGAATACAGTCAGAATATAGGTCATTGTAACTGATATGATCAGATTCCTCTATTTATTCCCATCAGTTTGGTATATCAAAATACATATTATGAGTAACTTAGAACCTCACAGTAATGCATTAAATAGATGCATCCCAGGTTAATAATTGAACAAGGAAAAATAACTCTGTCCAAAGCCTGAAAAAATCATGGATGGAATCAGTTAACAAATAATCAGAACTCACCATTCCTGAGCGCCTCAGCAATATGCTCTGGATCATGCAGGTGGTCACACAGAGACATCACAGCTCTTTGTCTCACTATGAGATTTTCATCATTCAGTTCACGATTCTAGAAATAAAAGTAAAAGTTTCTTCATGAGCACTGAACCTTAGGTTATTTAGTGAAAATTTATGAAATTAGTGGTACGTGCACTAAAATATTGTGGGGAACAGGGTAAAGACATCTAATTTTTGTGGTCAACTTACATTTTAGCCTCCTTCCTGCTGTAAAATAGGGCCATATAATATAGTTTGAGATCTCAACTTATAGGCCTAGGTGTCACGGCGCAATGGAATCAGGCGCTCGTCAATTTTTTGGCATGTCAAGAGATAATTAGTATCTTCTGAACGCTTGTTCATTTGCCTTGCTTTTAGGGAAACAAATACTCATCTATCTTGAATAGAAGTAGAAATATTAGCGATCCAAAGAGATGGGGTCTCCTGGCTTGAGTATTAAGATTAATGAGAAAATGGTCACCAAAGTTTGGGAACTTCAATGGCTTGGGAGTCTCTGAAAACTGAAAAATTCCATATTTTGTATTTCTAATCAACGGTTTTCAGTAAAATTCACATGGAAATGTGTTTCTATGTCGCCATAAAAGGTGTTGAGACAAAAAAACAAAAAATTTGATAAAAACGGCTAGACTGGTGGAAAAATGCCTGTTTTTTTTATTTTATAATTTTGCCTAGCGCCTGGTTTCACCATGAAGCCTCACATATATAATTATAGGCCGCGGCTATTCGGACTCGAGTCTGAATAGCCTCCCCTGGCTATTCGGACTCTAAACTCCAATGCGCATGCGCAATCAACGGGTGTACCGGACGCGAAGCGGACAGGCAATTCGACCTTGGCCTTCCTCAGTTTCTACAATCTGGCCAAAATTTTCGACACAAATTAAGAAAAGAATTAGTCTAGTGACATCAAAAGTGAACAACAGTTGCAAAATCTGAAATACTACACAACAAAGGCAAATACAGGGAAACGGCAATTTAATCTTTGATCATTAAAGCAGTCAAAAAAATGTTTCAGAACAACAAAAGATTATAACTCTATAGGTAGTCATTGGACGAGAAAGACAAAAATTATTGATCAATAGGAAGTCCAGTCAGGAATTAAGAAGAGAAAAGTTAAAACCCTTTCAAAGGGAACAAAAGTCAGTCGTTCAAAGTAACAGTGGTCTAAAGGAAAAGCTTTTCCAACAGCATACTTTATATGATGTTCAAACAAAATCAGGGCAATACAATACTGCGCATTGGAGTTTGAGTCCGAATAGCCACTTCGATAATTAGCCTATATTATATGTCCTAATAATATTAGGCAACGGTTATTGGTACAACAATGCGTACAACTCTAACTAGAGTTATTAGTACAATTGTACCAATAACCAGACAGAGTTATTCGTACAATTATTAGAAATTTGGAGGTTGACTGTAAAAATAAGCCAAAATCACTAGATCTTGTCATCCAATTGGTTCTCCCCTAGGTTGAGCATCATTGTAATAACTTTAACCAGGCCTAAATTGGTAGGCCTAAAAGGAAAAGTAGGCTAGATCTATACTTCTATTAAAATATAAGTAGATCTATAATTATGACTATTATTTATGTTTCTTTGTTTTTACACAAAACCATGAGTGGAAATCTTTGAAGTCAAAACAAACAATTATGGGAAAAAAATTGTTGGTCAGTCGGGGGAGGAGAGAGAAGAAGGAAAAAAAAACCTGGGATTTGAACCCACACTCATAATATATAGAATCTAATACTTCTTCATACGCAGACACGCTGTAGAATGAAGTAGAGAATTAAGCTTAACTCATTCGCTACACCGAGCCGTGGGGGGTGGCGCGGCTAAAGTGCCGTCAGTACGCTAAGCCGCCCCCGGCGGCTCGAGAACCAACGTTCAATTTTAGCTTGGTTTCTATTCCAATCCACATATCCATGTTAAAATAAAGGTCATAATATAAAGTTGACTTCCGGGTCAAGCACTTCCACCGAAAATCGGAAGTTTTGATTCAGTTTTGAAACACGATTTCGAAGTTTATACGACACTGTTTTATCGCGAAGCCCAAATATATAATAGCCCAGACACCAGTCTTAGTACTTTTACACAACAAAATGTATCATTATTTTGCTCACTAAAGAAGTGTAGATCTCTTCTTTATAATATTGATACTACTGGACTCAAATTGCCAGTGCACTGTAATTGAGAAATCAATATTTTTGAGTGCTAGATCTAGGCCTAGATCTAGATCTAAATAGTCAAAATATTTTTTTTTTCCCAAAATCACTACTTTTTGGTGAATTTACTCAAAAAGTACCACCCAAGACATGTATAGGTTTATTCCAAATGCAATTCTGAATGATTCCATATAAGATACGAGTGTTTTTACTTTTAAAGTTTATTTGTTTTCAATATCGGAGGTTATGATCCAAATGTACAAATATTATGGAATGTATGTAAATAACTGCTCATTTTTCAATATTTTCCTGTTCTATAAACAGTTATGGTTATTTTGATGTATAATTTATTTGACAAGGTGCAAACATTTTTTTTTTGTTTCGTCTGATATTTGTTGTTTTCAAATTTTATCTGCAGCCAATCACAATTGTGTTGCATAATCGCCTCTCACAGGAACTAAAGTTGGAAAATACTCAAATAAATAATACAGATGTATTCTACAAACTATACTGAAAATGTTGGTACATAATATGTTGATATTTATTTGAATTTATGGCCCCCAAGACCTGTGAACTGCGCACTAGTCATCATCTCATTTCGCCCTCCCGAAAAAAATTCGTCCACAAGCCGAAAATAATACGTAGCGAATGAGTTAAACTTTTACAGCACGGTTTCAACGCAACACACATTTCTAGATCTATCTAGAGTTTAGATCTAAATCTAATCTAGACTTTGTTGTTCTTTTTACATGGGGGGAACACCATCAATGAGGCGGCTGGCATCAAATCGGCAGATAAGGTCTGACGAAAAATTTAAACATTTCAGCAGGTGGAATATTTGAAACACTGATCTAGAATCTAGATTTCTAGATCTAGAATCTAGATCTTAAATTAGATCTGCTAAGACAGAACATGTAGGCAGTAGGCCTGTGAGCATAGATCTAGGCCTACTCCTACTATTGTACAGATACTTGTAGCACTTCGACGACTTCGTACAATTGTTGTGTGTACAACGTTGTACGGATAACTAGACAGAGTTGTTCGCACAATTGTTTGGTACAATATTGTACGGATAACTAGACAGAGCTGTTCGCACAATTGTTCGGTACAATATTGTACGGATAACTAGACAGAGTTGTTCGCACAATTGTACGGATAACCACTCCGTAATATTATGACTATGATGAAGATCATATGAAATTTCTCCGGTTGATAGTATAGCCTACAAGTTTAGATCTAAAACTTCAAGGTATTAACATGTGTATGATTTTGAAAATGTCATGATCATATTATTGATTGCATTTATACGTTTAGGCGTCGGTTTAGTAACGTAAAGTTTAGGTCTAGGCCGTTGCCGTAGCTTTAATTCTTGCCTTGAGTCTTGAGTTTGAGGTTGAAGTGTGAGTGAAGCACAATAGTTATATAGACCTATAAGGTAATAATATACAATTAGTGAACGATATAAACGTATTAAAATCAAATACAACACTGCACACTTACTAATCGTGGAATTGCACGATCTCCATATGCTAAAGGAGTTCTGGTTGGGTCGATGTTAGGTGGGTATTTCGCTGAGATGATGGTGCTCGCCATTTTGTAAATTGTAAATAGTGTCCATAACAACAGGAGCTACTAGATCTAATCTTTTCCGCATTTACGTATATAAGTGTGTTTGGAATTTATGAATAATTAGTTGAAAACCTTTTTCTTTTCAGGAAGTTGTTGACGTATTTGTACCAAATGCCCTTTTTGTTGTCAAAATACGTTTAAAAAAAGCATTCTACACTGAAGTAGGCTATTCAATTTATCAACAACAACCCGATGGGGGAAAAAAAGTTTATGTTTTCCACCGGAAATTGCTGGTGGTAGGCAAAATGAATCATGTCTCACAGAGGTTATAATAGTTCAACCTCTTTGTTTGTACAATATTTTTGTTCAAATAATAGACCTATAATATCTCTTTGGCTATTTGAGAAACCGATATATCTTCCAAGATATTAATATGTTGTGTCGAATACGGTTCATAAAAGCGATGGACATTGACAATTCAAACAAGGCGGCGAATTGACTTCACAACAAAGATTTGTAACTATTATAGAGTTGCCAGCCCTGCTCAGAAGAAAAAAAGAAGAAAAAAAAAACGATTGGGGAACGTCGTTGAGCAAAAAAAAACAACAACAGCAAAAACAACGGTACAACCTAAATTGATAAGGACTTTACTGAATTAAAATTAAATGAAATAAATCAAATTGGCCCTGGAATAACACAATATGGCGGAAAAGACGCGCAGCTCGCTCACTCGTATGATAAATTTATAATGGTATATCTTTATAAAAGAAAAAAATCAATCTTTCATTGGATTTCATTGTCAGAGATCAGGTAGTGTAATGAAAATGGGAGGCCCGGGAGAGGGGGAGAGGAGGATTTATTTGATATTCCAAATTATACGTAGGGCCTAATATAATATGGATTTGACAAACACCCATGCTCACCCAACGCTCACGTGTACATTCATAAACTTTTTTAAAAATCAAATCCTGTCACTTGCTAAAATCTATACATATACCCACAATTTTACGTTTTCAGGGAAAAACACAGTTGTTGACGATGTTTCTGCTGAACGGACGGGCGACAAAAGTGCATCTGTCAAACGCGGTTTGGTGTGAACACATATAGGGCCTAGAGGTAGGCCAAGTGAAGAGACATACATTTTATTTGTGCATTTTGTTGATCAGCCGCTATTGGTCGTCTACTGTCTGGCATTCCTGGTGGAAACGACGGGCTAAATTATGACTGTCAGCGACCGTGCGCATCGTCGAATGGAGCTCCGTGCGCTATTCTCATACGTTATGGAGCTCCTGTATCGTTCAATTTTTATTCCGAATCCAATGTGACACAGCCTGGACCGGGCTGGCAAAATCATAGACCTAACCCCCATAATATGGAAAAGTAATAATGGGAAGTCGTAAACAAACACAAACAAACAAACAAAGCGGGGGGAAAGGCAACTATGCAGGTGTTGACAGTTCAAAACAAACCATAAAGGACGCTTGGAAGATTGCTAAGAAGCACTATTTGCGATATCTGGTGTAATAATAATAATAATAATAATAATAATAATAATAATAA
>NW_004797419.1:766096-812041 GCF_000002075.1 Aplysia californica
ATAATAATAATGATGATGATGATGATGATGATGATGATACTGAGGATACATCAGGCATAAGGTGAACCCTCTTCTCCACCCTCGAGGATCTTGACTTTGCCGACGACCTTGCACTGCGCGGCTCTCCCATACCAACCAGCACATGCAGGAAAAAACAAACCGACTCTACAAATACGGACGACAGATTGGGTTAAGAATAAAAAAGCCAGAAAAAGACAGAAGTGATGACACTGAATGTAGGCTCTCCAACGCGATTAGGGTGAACAACAGGGACCTCCCTATATAACAGACACATTTATCTACCTAGGCAGCATAATCAAAACTGACGGCGGCACAAAGGAAGACATCATGGACAGACTCAGCAAGGCAAGATCTGTAGGCCTACATGTACACAAAAGCATGGTCAACATCTGGAAGTCAGGACTGTTTAGTATACAAACCAAGCTAAAGCTGTATAACAGCTGTGTACTATCCACACTCCTATATGGAGCTGAATGCTGGAGGATGACTGATCATGACCGTGCCAAGCTATCTTCCTTTCATACAACCAGCTTACGCCAAATCCTCAGGATCTTCTGGCACGACAAGTTCCAACGCAGATCTGTTATGTAAATGTAGGCAAGAGGACATGACCACCATACCGGTAATAAAAAGGAGAAGATAGAGATGGATTGGACATGATCTGAGAAGAGAACCAGACTCTATTGTGAAGACTGCCCTCCACTAGACACCCGAAGGACGTAGCAAAAGGGGCAGACCCAAAGTGACCTGGAGACGCACAGAGTTGAGTCTGAAAGAAGGAGTTTAGAACTCACCTTTAATCTCCTTGGCCTGAAATGAAATCCTGGAATCATTCGTGGGGAACGTAGACCAAGATGGCCCAAAACAGACAGAGCGAGAGATCCTATGTTGTTGCCCTAAACGCCAGATGGCGTACTGGGTAGTAAGTAAGTAAGCACTATTGCGATATAAATATGCAGTCAAACCTCTTTATTAAACTGCCTACTTTGAGACAAGAATGAAGTTGGCAGTACAGACCTTACGGGGGTTTAATTATGTTGTCCTTTGTTAAATAGCCCCGACTGCCTAACACCAAGGGAAATGATCGGCTATGCTATCTGTGTTTTGATATTGACTTTTTGTTAGTGAACTATCGTCGGTAATTTAGAGCTGAGTCCCCCCCCCCTCTCTCAATCTGTCTCCTCTCTCTCTCTCTCTCTCTCTCTCTCTCTCTCTCTCTCTCTCTCTCTCTCTCTCTCTCTCTCTCTCTCTGTCTGTCTGTGTGTCTGTCCGTCTGTCCGTGAGACAGTCTGTGTGTGTATCTCTGTCTGTCTGTCTGTCTGTCTCTCTCTCTCTCTCTCTCTCTCTGCATGCACGTGTATCGCCGTGTGTGTGTGTGTGTGTGTGTGTGTGTGTGTGTGTGTGTGTGTGTGTGTGTGTGTCCGCGTGTGTGTATGTGTGTGTGTGTGTGTGTGTGTGTGTGTGTGTGTGTGTGTGTGTGCAAATCCAAATTGGAAATTAAATAGGCCTACTCATCTGGTCAGAGCCAACACGTGAAATGCATAATGATAATTGCCTGAAATCTACAAATAGAAGGGGATGGGATGGCATGAAGTATCTAGAAGTTAGTTCATCGTAAATTAAAGTATGAGTATGAGTAAGAATAACCGAAAATCTAAAAAACATTTTTTTTAAAGTGTGCTGTTTAATGTTATTACAACTAGTTAAATGATAATATAATGTGTTTGTGTATGTTTTTATATAATTATTGTTAACTTGTTGGGTTTTTTTTTTCGTGAGCTTTATTTTCATTATTTAAAATAGGCACACTATTATTATTGTTGTTGTTGTTATTATTATTATTATTATTATTATTATTATTATTATTATTATTATTCTTACTATAATTACTCTCAGGGAGAGAGAGAGAGAGAGAGAGAGAGAGAGAGAGAGAGAGAGAGAGAGAGAGAGAGAGAGAGAGAGAGAGAGAGAGAGAGAGAGAGAGAGAGAGAGAGAGAGAGAGAGAGAGAGAGAGAGAGAGAGAGAGAGATCAGAGCGATGGAATGGAGGGAGGGGGATAGAAATAGACAGAATTTCTTTCTATGTGTTCTTAAAAATTGTCTCCACACTCAGATCTCCTATGTGCGACAGCAAAGTTAAAAGTGTGTATCCGACAGTATCCGTAGCCTAATACTTGAGCAATAATACTGTAATAGGCCTATAATAATACTACATGTATTGTCAAAGATAGTACAAGACAAGATGGGTCACTCAGCCTAAAAAGTGTCCGCAGGAAGTATGCTCTTTGCTTCAGATGGCGCTGCAGTCTGTTTTGAAGCTCTCTTTCGTTTTTCCAGAAGAAGAATAGGAATAGCACCTCCTTGCGTGCGCAGATCGACTGCTGTTCATCAGCAGTTCGAGTTCGTTCAGTGCAGAGTTTTAGGTTATTTATACTTTAATGACCTCTCGCCTTTCATTCTAAAGTCAATTTAAACGAAGAAAACAATCACCCTTTCCTCCGGAAGAGGTTTTTTGTCAGCGTAACCATTTTTAAAAAGCGTTCTTCCGAAATTTATCCCAAAACTTGCTAGTTTCACTTTGATTTTAAAAAACTCAAGTAGGGTAACTCTGTTCGCAAAGAGTGCGCTTTTGTGAAGAGGGCGCCACCAAATTTTGAGGACACTTTTTTAATTGGCTCAAAGAGAGAAGTGGCCCATCTTGTTATGTACTATCATTGGTATTGTTTAACCACTCTGAGGAGGCTTTATTCGTATTTTTTTGGTGATGCATTGTAAAATATCGATATATGCCCTTTTTACTTTTTACATTATCGTTCGACGATTACGAAACGAAAGTTGGTAATGGCGGCAGCGTTTGGACTGTGCTGAAAAGGCAGTTTCGAAAATTGTCATGTGGTTTTGGTAACTTCAGACAAATGCTGTTTATTAATTATACTGTAGTGTTTATATATCTGACGAACTTGGGGAAGGAGTGCAAGAAATTTCCTTCAATTTCGCACTGGGGTTGGGAAGGGTGTGTAGGTTTAGTTTTCAAAGGCCACTTGAGTCTGAGAATAGCACAAGCGGGCCTTTTGGCTAGATCTATTCTCACCCGGTGTGCCTTCACCGTGATAGGCCAACCAAAGCAGCATTCACCGTAAACAAACGTTCCAGCGCTCTTGTATTGAAAGCGTGCAATTTTTTTTGGGGGGGAGGGAGAGGAGTAGAGAACTTCCGGGCAAAACAAAATGGCGACAATAGCCGAAGCATCTTTGTAGATGACCAAATTGATTTAGATCTAGGCTTACTAAACTTTTGCGGGGAGGACTTCCGTAACGAGCGACCACTGTGAGACAGCAGAATTGAGGGAAGGACTGCCCGGGTTCCGTAATGAGCGACCACCCCATCAAACACAAATAAAGAAAAGGCCTAACCCTAGCCCTAACCCTAACCCGGAAGGACTTCCGTAACGAGCGACCACCCCATCAAACACAATAAAGAAGAGGCCTAGACCTAACCCTAACCCTAACCCTAACCCCTACCCCTACCCCAAGCCCTCAATTCTGCTCTGTCTCATAGTGGTCACTCGTTACGGAAGACCTCACCCTAACCCTAACCCTAACCCTAACCCTAACCCTACCCCTACCCCTACCCCTACATCTACCCCTACCCCTAGCCCTCAATTCTGCTCTGTCTCATAGTGGTCGCTCGTTGTTGCGGAAGTCCTCCCGAATTGAGAGCTAGATCTAGGGCAGGGGGTAGGGTTAGGGTTCTAAGGCCTCTTCTTTATTGTGTTTGATGGGGTGGTCGCTCGTTATGGAAGTCCTCCCCTTTTGGATTTTAACATCATTTTTTATCTTTGTTTTGTCAATTTGATCGTCCCCACCGATAGACGGTATTCAGAAAGAGAGTGCAAGAGAGAGAGGGGAGAAGGTCTTGCGAGAACTTACAGGCGAAACAAAATGGCGACCCGTGTTATTCGGCTCAATTCGAAAAGTGAAAAGGCCATATAGAGTAGAGGAGGTAGTCTGCGCTACCCTAAGCATAAAAAGTGACCTTGCGAGTCCCCGGAGAAAGGGGAGGTGACCGCACAATAACTGATGAGAAGCAAATTTCATCTGCTATCGTCGGCCCAGCACGCTTTGCCGGCTTTGTTTGCCTGTCTCCCTCAGTAGTGGCATTTGTGAGGCAAAGTGAGGACGGATGTGTGCGACAATGAGCCGGGATGAGCGTTCCTGCTTGAGGGTGGTGCGTTTTACGGAGGGGCTGCGCGCTAGTATAGGGCGGGTCTTGCAACATGTCCTAATAACTTATTATTATGAATGTTATTATAGGCTAAAGTATGATTTTCTAACCATAAAGCAAGAAATATTCTTACAAATTGCACAAGAGTTAAGAGTTACAAAAGACACTCAGTTTTTATGCATAGCCAAAAGAGAAAGAAAACAAAAAATAACTGAAGCCAACACTTACAATGGAAACAGTAATCTATTAGTGAGTCAAGATAACTCTGAATACCATGAATTAAATTATATAAGAACAGCAAAGTAGAGACATGTGGATCTAATTGCACATGGATAAACAAAGATATTGTTTACACTATTTGTATGAACAAATTGGGAAGGAGAGATTAGTCAGCACAGCAAAAGAGCTCGATGTCCATGGCATCCAGGTTTTCCTGAGTCTTGTCCTTCAGGTCCATCTGTTTGACACAGTTGGTGTGCCACCACTTGTCACAAAGCATGCACTGGGTGAGCACTACCTGTCCTGCGGTGGTGGCTCCACACCCAGCACAGTTGACTGTAATGTCCCCACAATTGTCGGAGCTGTCGTCATACACCGGCTCTTCACCTGAGTCAGAGGAATCTTCCTCCTCTTTCTTCTTCTGTGAGGCCACAACCAAAGCATTCATCTTCTTCTCTTGAATTCTTCTTTTCTTCTCCTCCTCTTTTTCCTTCTTTGCCTGCTCCTTTTGTTTTTTCTTCTCTTTTTGGCTTTCCTTCTTGTCTTCAGCTTGTGCTAGCCGTTCCATCTTTCTCTTCTCCCTTTGCTTCTTCCTCTCTTCCTTCTGCTGTTCTTCTTCCGCCTTCTTCTTCTTCGTGAGTATCATCTCTTTATAGTCATTTTCCCACTGATGGACCGGGGCACTGTTGGCTGGAGCCTTCTAACGGCCTTGTTCTTTGAACAGGACGGAAAAGTGAGCACCTTGTCGATAGTCATCTCCCCGGAGGGGTGCTGAGGTTCCAGGGCTCTTGCTGATGGCTGGGGGAGCGGAGGAGCTGGACCACATGTTGTAGTCGGGGTCGATCTTGAGATCGTATCCATTGTCATACCTTTTGAGGTACAAGTCCACCTTCTCCTCCCCAAGCTAAAGTTCAAGGAGAGTATTTCCTTGAGTCGGTGACGGCGAGTTTGTGACATCGTGGATGGTTCAGAGGCAGAAGAGGCGGATGGGGCAGAGGCAGACGAGGTGGATGACAAGTTGAAGGTAGGGACAGGGGACCCTGTGAAGGTGCAGCTGGGTTCAGCTTGTCTTTTGTGAGGACAACGTCAGGGTTGTAGGGAAACAGCCCTGACTTGGTGAATCCACTCAGGGCCGTTTTAGCCAAGCTACTGTTGTCCAGGCCTTCAACTCAGGATGCCAGCAAACGTCCTCAGTGTCGTGGTGTCCCTCACAAACTTCCTTACCCCCTCTTGCCACGCTGGCTTAATAATGGCCCCGAAAAACGCCTAGTCCAGAGGCTGTGTCAGGTGGCTGGTGTGGGCCTTGATGCAATAATATTGCCCCGTTCTCGCTGCAGAGGTCTGTGACGCGAAACCCCGCCTTACCAGATGCCATGGCGGCACTGCGCGTCAACCTCCATCCATCCCCTCAGAGAGGCTGAGCGGCTCCGTGCTTTGCTTAGTACTGATGCTATACGCACAACACACTGTTCTGTGTGTAGTGCAAGTATACACATCTTCATAAAATGCATTGACAGCCTTACAACTACACGCGAATGCACTGTTAGAATACGTAATCAGCAAGCCTGGAAATAATTTGCCTCTGTGTACGAACAATAAGCAACCACAGTGACCTGCAAATAATCTCATGCTACAGGAAAGGGTGCTGCCGGATGTTGAGAAACGCGGGAACGCTCTTGCATGTTTAAATTTGTCTTATTTGTTCATACCACAGGGTTGTCTCGCAGACCCCCCTTTCGCACAACCCCGCTGCTACTCTAGATCTAGGCGTCTTTGTAGACAACCAAATTAGCTTACTTTTGTGCTAGATCTATTACTGTTTGAATTATAACGTCATTTTTTTCTTTGTTTTTGTCTCTATATTTGATCATCTACACCTTAGACAGTATTCCGAAATTAGGAAAACAGGTCTTGTTTCATATCGAGTGAAAATAGCCAACGCTGGGGTGAGAGGTTGATCGTATTTTTATTCTCTCCCCGGGTGAGGATAATCACTTCCGTTTTCAAAACAAACCCTGTCCCACTTTCCGATGTTCAGGTCCTAACTGATTAAAAGTCAGGGTCGACATTTCTTCAGAATGCAATTCACCATAGCTGGGCACGCAGCCACTACTCAATGAAAGCTCCAGTGACGGAAGAATGGGGGAAATTCTGTGTTAGAGGTGGCAGCTCCAGAAGCGCCAACAACCCTCAGTCACAACCAGAAGTACGAGAAGGCGCATCTGGCACTGAACTCAGCTGCATCCATAATGGCCTTAACGTGCTGACAGGAGAGATGGAAAGCTGTGGAGAAGCGACATGTGCAACTATGCGTGACACTGGAGAATAGCCATTGTTCTATTGACCGGTGCGACGCCAGAAGCAACTTGTACTCCTGTGAATCCTAGAACTCTCTTTAGAGACGGCCAATCCTGGGCTTGTATTTGCCCACTCTGCTGGGTGAAAGAACTGCAGACGAGTCACCTCTTGCTCTCTTTTGGATAAAACATTGATTCTGAGTATTATTAGTATTAAAGTTAAAGTCTATCTATATATTCCTGTACTCTAAGAGTCAAAACCGGATTTTATGCTCCCATCTTTTTTTAGCAAAGAGAGAAAGATGGAGGGAGGAGGGATCAAAGGGATGTTGGGGGTGGGGGGGGGGGGGGCTCTTTTTTTTCCTTCCAAAATGTCATGATTAAGTCCTCACTCCTCTTGTGATGCATTTTTGAGTTCTAAATGAGAGTATAAAGTCTGATCTATATTGCTACCCCCTTTTTACTTCTTTATTTGTGGTAGAGTTTAGGCAACTCCTACCTACGTTCAAATCATAGTGTAATGGCCGCTGTGTCACTGAGTGTCGGCCACTCAAACAGCTGCACTCAGGTATTTTTGCTGCAGTCTGCCATACCAGACGTTATCTGCAACTGGTTTTTCTCTGGCCATATATTTGTTGTTTTATTTTTTGGGTTTATTTTTAGTCCTTTTGTCCTCATAACTCAGTAGGTACGAAAGATTTAAAATGAGTCCCCACATCTAACCAAGGATGTCCTGAGTGGTGTATAGTGTATAGAGGAATGGTTTCCAAGAATAGAGATTAGCTGCTTAGTAGTGGTCAACCAAATGAGATATATATATATATATATATATATATGCGGAGATTTGAGAGCAAAAACAAAACAGAAACATCTAATTTAATTTATATTCCTATTGGAAAAATGGTACTTTAGGCCAGAGTAGATATTGTTTTTGTTTTAATTCTACCTGGATGAAATATATGCAAGGATTGTCTTTAAAAAAACAGAGCCCCAGTAAAGACAGAGAGGGGATCGCAGTTTAAAAGTAAACTAAAAATATTCAATGTTACTATAGCTTTTTTTATAACAAATGATCATACATGATGCAAAAGGCAATACAAGTTATTCTGTCTAGCTAAAGTACCGATTGCAGCACTGATACATGCCTCTATGGTGAAATTTAAAAAAATTGTGACCTGTATAACGGAATAGCCAAAAGTAGTGGTGCGTTTAAAATTAATGATTCAATTTTTAATTGCTAAAAAAAAAAACAGCTGTGCGTGGTGAAAGTGTAAAGAGCTAAAAGAAAGTGTACAACTGGTACAAATTTGTTTAATGTGGGACAGATAAAAGAGGAAGATGAGCCATATATATATAATAATGCAGTGCACCAGCAAGTTTCAAAATCAGGAGCCAACGTTCTGTGAGTTAAAGTAAAGTGCTTTTAGTGAAGATAGGTGCCAGAAAGTTAGCGAGATTGCTATGGCTTTGGGCCTTCCGAAATGAATCATTCATTATGGAGCAGCTGGGGTATCATAAAATATACTGGCTTGATGGGTCTCTTGCAATGGCTACTGATCAAAAGATACTTATATATCTGAGTACGGACGTTACTCTCCAACACGATTACGCCTCTTCTTACATGATGAATCTGAACCAAGAGTGGATGCATAGTGGGCACAACTGGAAGTTAATATGCTGCTGTATTTTCCAATTAAACTTGATCTTGCTCTTTCATACCTTTATCTTTTAGGACCCCTCCTAAAAAAGTGACATTAATTAAACAGGAAAGGGTATCATAGTTCGCAAATTGACTTTATTTTCTTGACCAGAACTTTTTCAAGGGAGAGATATATCCCCTGATGAGCTACTGAAAAAAATATGTTGAACTTTATGAAAATTTTAAGTCACTAAATGATTTGTGAGATGTGAAATCTAGTGCTCATCTGTGAAAATAATGAAATCGAAGAAACCGTTTTTCCGCCGATTTGGCAATTCTTATGATCAAATTTTAGTTTTTTGGTTCAACTTCGACACTTTATATGTCCAATTAAAAACATATTTTGGTGTGGATTTTACTGAAAAACATTGGTTTAGGCATTTTAAAAAATGCAGATTTTCTGTTTCCAAGGACTTTCAAGCCATGGAAGTTACTGAACTTTGGCAACCCTTTTCTCGCTAATTTAATCTCTGAAACTAGGCGAACCCCACCTTTTTAAAATCTCACATTCAATCACAAAAATATCTCTACTTGACTTCAGACTTCTGTTCAAGATAGATAGGTATTTCTTTCATCAAAAGCAAAAATAAAAAAAGCTTTAAGTCGATACCAATAACACCGTGCCCAAAAATTGATGAGTGCCTGATTCCACAGCATTTTACTTTACCAAGTAATATTTTGAAATTGGTCTATGGCTATTTTCCTCTTTCTTTTCTTTTGAGGTAAGCCATCGTACATAATATGATAATTATATGGGGATGAAGAAGATGACAATGAGGTTACCTTTGACCAAGATGTCCAAGATAATCTTTTTTTCTGTATGTGTTGCTGTTCTTCACATTTTTGGGGGTACGGATGTTTTCCTCCTTCAGTCTATCATTGTTCTCAGTTATATTCATTTATACTACTCAGCACCGATATGCTATGTTAAATTCACTACTTTTAAAGATGTAAACTTTCAACTTACAGATAGATGGATGATGAATGGGACTGATTCCTGCCGAAAAAGTAAAAGAAAGCGAAAAAGGAAGACAAGATCTGAAAGAAATCAGATGTCTCAACATTTGGTTCAGGTTCAGGTAAGATCATGTTCTTGATTTTATAAATAATCTTAATAATATTGGACTTATTTTTAAAATTATGCTGCTCAGACTTGTCCAATAAGGAAATATTTTTATCGTCAAAGTGTCTGCTACTGTTAATTTTAATCTTTACCTGTTCAACCTCGCTAAAAGCAGCTTTTATAGATAAATGCAGTATGCATTTTATAACTGAAATTAAAATGTATTGATCTTTGTCATGGGAGTACCAACCAATTTAGGTAACAAGTAACGTAGGCCTATAGTGTATTTTCAATGGAACTAAAAATAGGCACTGGCTGTATTTACCATTGCTGTAAAGATTGTTATAATTTTAATTTTGAAAAGTGTTATTTAGAGAGTGCCTTGGGCAGACGGAATAGATTAGTTTACAAAACAAAAAAGTGTTATACAATGCAAAAAGTGCAATTTTTGGGGGATACTTTTTACTGAATGACTTCTCGATAAAATTATTGAAACTTTTGGTTCATCTTTTGCATTGTTTTCAGTAAATGGATTTCAGTCTCTCCTTCCACCTCTCTGCAGGACACACTTAATTCAAGGAAGGTGAAATTTGCTTGACTTATAGGCACTGCATGAAATCAGTTAACTACAGTGGGTGTCACATTCAACGAGGTTGCCGAGACCGGCTTGTTGTCATCGTTGGATCTGACCTCTTGTTGAACGTGACTAAGGCTAAACAAAAGAAAGGAGACAAGCTATTATACTACACTATGTACCAATACCAGTAATTAAAACAGTTGTTCTCCCTGATGACGAAATTCTCAAACAGTGTGCGCATGTTTGAGCTGTGTTCTCACTGTCATTTCTGCATTAAAAAATTATTTTTTTCCGGAACACTTCTCGTGTGGAAACATACCCTCTCACATCTAGGCCTAGATCTAGATATCTACAAAAAGTAAAGGCGGGAGCTTGGATTTTCTGATCGGGGGAAGAAAAGAAAATTGTAAAAAATGAAGGTCTCGATCTAGACCTTCCCATCCAGAGTTCATCCAGTTTCACACAGCCCACATTGTGTTCCCACCCACCCTCTCCCATCCCTACCGTAGGCCAGCCAACCCTCGCCTGTCCTCTTGGCTTTGTGGCCCATATTACGAGGCACACTAGATCTAGCAATACAAAGTGTTAGGAATGGAGGATGGGCCTTGTGCTTCTCATGAGATGGAAAGAAAGGAGAAAAATTCTTTGCTTTTGGGGCCATTAATTGCTTTTATTTAGTTATCTCAACCTCGTTGAAATTGAAAGTGACTTTAGTCTGTTTCCAACCTCGTTGGAGCTGACGTTCATTTACAAAGATATATTTAGAGGAAAAAATCGGGGATTAAGGATTGCCTCGTTGAAGCCGACTTCTTGTTGAATGGGACCTCGTTGAATGCGACTCCCACTGTACAATATACTGCTGGGGTGATAGTGTGAGGATGTCAAGTGGTTCTTTGGTGCAGACTGAAATACTGTGCTTTATTTAGACTGGACAGGGCTCCTCATAGCCAGCATAGTAGAAATTATGCATATTTTTATTTCCGATTGAAGAGAGATAGAATTGAGAGGACTTAATACTCTTTGTTGTTATGTCAGATCTTTTTTTTCATGACTTGACACATAATTCCTGTAGTCAAACCTACAATTAAAAGTTATAAATCTTCTTCTAATTAGTAATCCTCACACATGGTCAACATCAACAAACCCACACCACCTTGTCACTCAAGCCCATGCACACTAGCTATATACCAGGTCCAAAGAAGATAACACATTTTCCCTGAAAGTTTATGATTGCACAGAAAATGGGAAAGGTTTAAGTTTAATTGAGGTCTTCCTTCTGAAAATAAGTTGAAATTGTGCATTAAGTCATCACTACCCTCATGTTGGCCCCATGGAGAGTAGAGATCATAGAACTGCAAGTAGGTTAAGTAAGTTTACCAATGGAGGCCTCAAAGAGACCCCAGAAAGCAAGGCAAATCGTGCATCACGTTCAGAGACCTAATAGTAATTAAAGTACAGTGGAAACCATATATATATAACAGGCCTGGAAATAGCGGGGATCCGGTAATGACGGATTTTTTAAATCCCCGTTTTTTCCTACTCATTTGTCTCTATTAAAAGTTACCGGCAATAACAGGGCCTCATCGGAGCTCTATCGGTTATAGCAGGGACAAAGGCTCATTAACAATGTGTAAAAAGAAGAGAGAATAACACAGTGATGGAGCAAGCCCACGCAAGTCACGCCACTGCAAGCACACGCAGCGGGTGAAGTGAGAGAGGGCTGCGGTGTCCTGCAGACCTTGATCTAGCCCTAAGCTTAGCTACACGCATGCGTAATGTGTCTTGAACGGGCCTGCCACATGGTACTTGCGGCAAGGGAAACTACCCATGAATAAATACTGCTGGATTAGTCCACAAATGCTTACTTCCTTTGCATTTCTGAGAGGGATCCAATCTAACAGGACTTTTTCTCTGGTCTCACAATCCCTGTTATATCAGGTTTCCACTGTAGTCTGTCGTTCCAAAATGAGATGAAAGGTAGTGTCATTTTTGAATTAATGAGTGGTGTTTACTGGAGAGATTGAATTATTGAAGTCAAGATTGGAAGCAAGTATGAATATGTTCGTGCTCTGATCCACTGGAGATGACCTTCTTCACTATTGTAACATGCGTGTGGCATTAATTTCCATCCACTCAGATGAGAGACTACAACATAGCGTAGTTATTTATATAGTGTATTAATACGGTATAGGAATGAATAGAGCAGACCCCCCCCCCACACCATTTTCCTTTTATGGTCTTGTTACTGAAAGTTGTAAGGTGCAACAATTGGTTTTGTTTTAACAATTCATTTTTTTTCATCTAGGATCAGCAAGGAAAATGCAATGATGGAAAACCCAGGAAAAGTTCCAAGGACAAAAAAGAAGGAACTTTAAGAACCTATGTATGTAGATCTGTAACTAATCTTATATTTCTTGTTCCTTTCCCTTTCATAAGTAGTCCCCTTGCTTATATCATGCTTTCTTTTGCCAGGAAATTTTGTGTGTTACAAATATACATCCTCCGACTCACTTTGAAGTCATTTGTAATCAGGAGATTCGGATGCCTCAAAAGAGGATGAATTAACGATGATCACATGCCAATGTGTTGCTTTACACCAAACCAGCTTGGTTAGATTCAGGTATGTCAGATCAACCAAGATCAAGTGGATTATGCAGAGACTAAAAAAGTGAAGTGCTTTTTTGTGTGAGTCAGAAAAGAATTTTTGTGTTTAGTGAACAAGATCTACCTGTCTGTCGGTTGCCCTACTTTACTTACTGATGGCAATACTTTCCTCTAATTGATGAAGTTTGATCCATTGATTATACGTCTGTTTATATGCAACTCATGAATGCTCAGTCACCTGATATTTAAGCACCAGCTGCAAAGATGATTTGTACTAGTAAAATGGACTCTCATAGTGGCTGGCAAGTTTACATCATGTTGACATATTTGATAGAGGTCGTTCCTTTGGAGCAGTCTCAGTGAGGAGAAATTACACCACACTCATATTTTCTCTTGCCGTGAACCAGAGGTTTCCTACACCTCTATGTCAAAAGACTAGCCAGGGACACTATGAGATGTTGTTAGCTTTTGCGAGCCTTGAGATTGTAAGATGTAAGGGTTCTTGTTTACACTTCAAATTTCATTGGACCTGTTTGGAAGTTATGGTTCATGTAGGTTTGACAGCATTTTTCATTTCAAATTAAGAAATGAAATGCCTGGAACTATGCTTTTGAAAGACTATTGAACTTGTCTGTTATAAGTGAACTACATGGCTCTGGACAGAAGGGTGAGAGCCCAGCTGTTGCTGGATCGATAACAACAACAGCAACAACATAAATGAAAAGTGTTTGGAACCATCCCAGTATGTGGTCAACAAACAAGAAATCTTAACTTCGTGCAGGAGAGGAAACAGGTTTCATGAACTTTTCAACGCAGGCCCCTGGACAAAATCCTTCTCAAATTGAACAATTCTGGATCTATAACAACAAATTGAAAAATTCTGAAAACATCCTGCTTCTTTTGTCTTGTTGTACCTAATTCTACATTTTTTATATTCTTATACTGTTTGCTGCAGCTCTGTTGGTGACAAACTTTCAGAGGGCAGGGAAATTAGAAATCTGGATGTCAATGGGCTCTAATCTTTTTGTCATTTCTCGAACATTTTATACGTCCAGGGTTCTATCAGTAGTTTCTCTTTGAAAGCAAGCTTTTACTTTAATGTTGTGTATGTGTATGTCACCAGACTCTGAGATCAGGAAGGGGTGTCTCTCACATTCCTAAAGCTCAGGATTACAAAAGGGAGACTACAGGGACAATAACTCAGCACAGATTGACGGTACCGGTATGTCCATGACTTTTATGCCTTTTTTGCTCTTCTTCTTCTGTGTCCTTTCAGCCAGCCTGCTCTGTCTCTATCTTTATTGTTCATGCTGATCTTTTGAAGAATTTATTTGTTATCATTCATATATATAGATTGTCGCTGGAAACGTATTGAAACAGGTTTTATGGAAATGGCTTTACAGTTTTTGATAATTTTCCAATTTAAGTTAGGCATCGTGGTGAAATTAAGTGCTTGTCAAAATCAGGTGCTTGTCAAAATAATGGAATCAAAGAAGTATGCATTTTCCCGTCCATTGGGCAATTTCTATCTGTTTGGGCAATTTCTGTTTTTATTTTTCAGCTCAACAACTTTTTTTGTCCGTGTAAAAACACATTTCTGTGTAGATTTTATTGAAAAACATTGATTAGAGGCACAAAAAATGTAAATTTGCAATTTTCAAGGTCTCTCAAGCTTAGGAAATCACCAAACTTTAGAGGCCATATTTTCTAGCTAATTTTACCTCAGACACCAGACGCCCTTACCTTCTGTCTTCTATGGAGGATATATAGGCATTTTTTTCACCAAAAGCAATTAAAATAAACAAGCTTTAGAATGGTACCAATAATTCCATATGTCCAAAAATTGAAAAGCACCTGATTCCACCACATCATGACATATTTTTTTCAGTAGTGTTTTGGTATGTCTAGGTTCTGATGTTTTTTCAAGTAGTGGCAAGTCTATGTGTAAGTAATATATCAAGCTTATGGTTAGTCTATGCTTTGATGGTCTATGGATGGTAGTTCTCACATACTTGTAGATTTGCCTTACTTAGAGCATGGGTTAGTAGCTGAATGTGGTCTATATTATCAGCAGTACCAGTCCTCTTCTGGTGGATTGCTTTTTTGAAATCAGACAGCATTTTTGACATACGCTATAGTAATTGTAATCAGAGACCAAGGCGCTATTACTTCGAGCCTTTACTTTGTGTAGTGTTTGGGGACTATTCTTGAGATAGTTGTGACGGAGTATTCGAAATTACTGAAAAGTAGTTGCTCCTTCTGGAATCAGTGAGTACACTTATAATATGGTGTGCACTTTAAGGATCTGCATCCCTTTTAAGCCAGGGAGAGTTACTTTGGCTCTTTACTTCTGCCTCATATATCTGTACTTCTGACAGAACAGATTACATGTAGTCCTTCTGGCTTCTGGCGGTGCTGAATGGATATCTGAAAAGAAAGGCATCAACAAATAAAAAGCTGCTACTAATTTGAAATCAGCACTCTTCAAATTTTGCTCCATGTTTTGTGCTATTGTTACATATTTCAATGTTTTCATATACGCTTTACTGCCACAAGCTTGACACAGATTCTCTTTTTTGCTTTCAGAGACAATATGCCATGCTTGCCAATGCCAAGTCATCTGACTGGGTCAAAAGAGGTAGGAATAATAATAACATAAGTGTGTTATATTGTGAACTCGTGTATACATGTATTGTTACCATTGCTTAATATTTCTTGTTTGAACATGATTTGATTCACCGTCCTTGTCAAAATGGTGTATTCAATCCTCAGTTAAGCTTCACACTTCCAGTGAGACCTCTATCCAGGATGGGGCACTTTGCATTTTCACAACAGTATTTAGAAGCAGGCCTTGTGATTTTTTGGCTTACCTTTAACTCACTCAATCCCGTGACCGAGATATCTCGGTGAGCTCGCGGGCTGCGTTCAACCCCACAACCAAGATAACTCGGTTCTATAGTTTTGTTCTGCATACTAGTTATTTTGTTTCAGAAAACGACCTCAAGTTTTATAAAAGGTCGATTTATTATTTCCGCGGCCCATTCTGCTTAGAGGAGTGCTGGAATTTAGTTTCTACTGTCATTACACACGAAGAAATCACAGTTTTTATAAAGCACTTTCAGCACATTTGTTCACACTGATCAGCTGAGCATGTCTCGCAATCGATTCTCTCTGCCTTTCTCACACATACATTTATTTTTTTATTCATGAAAGTATTCAACAGGCTTTATTATACATGACATACAATATGTTTATAGATCTAGACACTCCCAAGCATGTTTGAATATCAATGTAGGCTTGCTCGCTGATTCGGCCATGAAAAAAAATTACAAGCTCCCAAAAATGCCAAATTTGTATAACACCCCAAAGCAAAACTAATAACGCTACATACTTCAAATTTGGTGTGTCCAAAGATCCATCTTAGGTTGTATTTTTTGCTCATTTCAAAGCAATTTGATTATTATTATTTATGCTTACTAGTGGGCCCTTACATAAGTGTCAAAATGACCGGTTTCTGGGTACTATTTCGTGAAAAACTCCCGGGATTGAGTGAGTTAAAGTGTTATGAACAGTGATGAATATACAGCTTCAAAATCTGGTCTTTTAAAAAGTGGAAATTGTGAAAGAGGCATGTTTTCAATAAAATTGTTTTTTACTGAATACTTGCTTTGTTTGGTGTGTCCTTGAGAAGGGTGCAATAGCCTTTGCTAAAAATAGACGCTTTAGCTGTACATTCAGAACAAACGTCTGAGCCCGTCTGCTTAATTCCATCAGACAGGTGGTTCCATTTAATTCAGTCTAGTTGGCTTGACAGCGGCCTTGAAACTTTCACCGTAAGTTATGTCCTATCAAGTGGAGAAAGTTCAACAATTTTTTGTTGAAATGGTAAAATCTGATATCATATTTGTACTCTCTGTCAAATTTTAATGCGAAAACATCAGTTTGCCGATTCCGGAGAAACAAACAGAAATGGACCAGTCATGTGACCTCAGTTTGTCCAAGGTGTAGATTGACAGTGTTGTGTGCTAGTATGTAATGTGTCGCCAGTCATTTCGCTCGCTCACATTCAGGGTTGGGTTGATTTAATCAGTTGAATTTTTGGATTTAAATCAACTTGATTTTTAAAATAAAATTCAGTGATTTAAATCACTTTAAAAAAAATTTATTTTTATTCAGTTTTTACATATTTCAACATTCAGAATTCCTTTCCTTGGTTTCATAAAACAGATATAAGGTTAAGTAGATAAATATAATCATGTTTAAAAGTCTGCTTTCCCTCCTTTCACTGTAAAATAATACAGTATTCAATTTACTTTTTTTTTTTCATAATTGAAATCAGAGCTGGGTTGATTTAAATCAGTTGATTTTTAAAATATTTTAATCAACTTGATTTTACAAATAGAAATCAGTATTTAAATCACTTTTTTAAAAATGTATTCAGTTTTTACATATTTGAACATTCAGAATTCCTTTCCTTGGTTTTATTAAACAGATATAAGGTTTAGTAGACTAATATAATCATGCTTAAAAGTCTGCTTTCCCCCCTGTCACTGTAAAACAATACAGTATTCAATTGACTTTTTTTTTCATAATTAAAATCAGGGTTGGGTTTATTTAAATCAGGTCGATTTAAATCAGTTGATTTTTAAAAATTTAAATCAACTTGATTTTGAAAATAAAACTCAATGATTTAAATCACTTTTAAAAAATGTATTCTGTTTTTACACCTTTAAATAATCAGAATTCCTTTCCTTGGTTTTATAAAACAGTATATAAGGTTTAGTAGACTAATATAATCATGCTTAAAAGTCTGCTTTCCTCCCTTTCACTATAAGTTGTAAAATAATACAGTATTCAATTTTTTTTTTTCATTATTGAAATTAACATTTTCTTTTTCTTTTTAGACAAACACAAGCACGCACACACACACACACTGTAATAAAATGCAAGTTTATCTATGCATAATTACCCCCCCCCCCCCCCTTTCCCTTTAGACTGACATTTTCTTCATTTTTTTGTCTGTAGCCATAATTCACTGATATATATATATATATATATATATATATATATATATATATATATATATTATATATATCAGATTAAGGCTTTCTTTTGCGGTTGCTTAAATTAATCATTAGTTAAAATAAAGACAATGCATTTTGCACTAAAAGAACATACTTTTAGCAACTAAAAATCCCAAACTGTGTCGACATTTAAAAAAAAAAAAAAAAAATCCGATTTAAATTTTAAAAAATCTTGATTTAAATTTTAAAAATCGATTTTTTAAATTTTTATTTAAAAAATCAAAAAAATCACCAACCCTGCTCACATTCTCCTCTTGCTTCCCATGAAATGATTGAGGTAGACAATGAGGTCCTGACTGAAGTAGATCAAAAAGTCCCAGCAATTTTTTGATAAAACTAATAGATTGTATTCACATCAGCTGTACATGAAACAGATTTGGAAAGAAATAGGGGAGAAGCTGACTCATTGGTAATTTAAATTTCGACACCAGGATTTTAATCGGAAAAGCAGCCCCTTCTATTTTCATGCTAGATAAGATAGATATTTGCCTCTACCTCTTCTTTCACTCTTATACCACTGGCTTTGTGGGGTTGGGTGGGGTGGAGAGGGGTGGAGCAGAGGAAAGAGAAGGTGGACAAGAAAAACCCAAACAAATATAGTAATAATATACTCATTATACTGGTCATTCAATAGATTGCATTATGATAATGATTCTTTATGTTTGACAAAGCATTATTGTTCTGTTGTTTGATGAAATTGTCCTTGCTGCTACAAAACAAGAACTTTAATATTGATGTTAATGTTTGTGAAAGGCACTCCAACGATTGAGACGAGGTGGTTTGAGGAAGAGGTCCCGAGTCCGCTACCATCGATCTATCGTCTGTTAGACAGAACGGAAGAACACAAATGTTTGGTCTGAATACACCTTTGGTCAGTGATGGTCATTATGTTTATGCAACATTGATTAGTCTTGTCTATTATTTCATGTATATATGCATTGTACTTGCTATTGTAATCCATATTTCCTCACAGCGTGCATTAATGTCATTTTCTGGTAATTTTTTAAGATTCACTGAGCAGACTTTTCTCAATGTAATTCTGTTTGCTTTTCAGGCCAAATTCCAGAATCTGAGTCTGTGAAGAAGATGGTGGACCTGGATATGCAGAAAATTCTTACCATGGCAGATCATTTACGACAAGGGGAGAATGTGAATACAGCACACCCCCAGCCAGCACTGGCTGTTGTTAGTTGCCCAGCCAGCCCTGGTAAGTAGAGGAGTAGGGTACAAATCGCTACCCTAGAATTGCAAAGTTCTATCTACTCTGTACCTAGTTTTGAGAAATTTGACATTAAGAAATTTTTACTTTAAGATAGAACATTTGGTTTCTGACCTCATGGTCTTAGTAACTCAAAATGGCCAAAAGTTTCTGATAGAACTTTACAATTCGAAGGTAGCAAAATGCCACCGAGGTTGTAAGGACTTTCAAACATTCCTGAGTCATCAAAATGTAACGTCACTTTGGTTAACAGTTCCCTGTTTTGGGGATAAAGTAAATTGTTGTAAATCATTTATTGAGGCATCAAGTACAGTTACAGGTATTTTAACCAGCTGAAACATGTCAAGTTTTGTCTCTTAGAAATTTAAAAAAAAAAGTAATGATTGACAAATCAATTTGATTTTGTAAATTATCACCTAAGGTAAATGAATATTTGTTCAAATTCAGGATGATCTCTCTTTTGTTCCATTCTCAAGATTAGATTTCTCTAACAGTAGGAAAAGTACTTGACCGAAAAATATATATGGCACTTATACTCTCATAATCAAAGACAGCTCTAAATGAAAAAGGCAGAGATCTCAATGGATTTATTAGTGAATGGCATTGATATGTTATATTGATGGTTTAGTTGTAACAGCAAGTTTCCATTCTTCTTTAGAAGTATTTCTTATATAAAGAACACTAGTTAAAAATCTAGATGTAGCTTTATGTAGTTTAATGTTGAGATTCATGGGGAAAAAACCCCATTTGAATATGTACTGTGGTCTCCACCTAAGAACCTGGTCATCGGGAGACAAAAAAGTAAGTTTTTGGTAGAGTGAGTTATATGGCAAATTTCAAGGGGACCAGCTTAGTTCCTACTGGTGAGCTTTCTCCTTGTTTATTCTATAATCACACAGTTTGTTTGGGAGGGAGGGGGGGTTGGCATATTTTTCAGGCGCTCGCAACTGCATAAGGTCATATGAGCGTGAGGGACATATTAACTCACTTCAGACGGTTCACACAACAGTTGCGTGACCCCCGCCGCGATGCTTGCGACGGCTCCCACAAGCCCTGCGTGACCTACTTTGGATTTTTTTTTCCGCTCTACAAATCACGCACGGATCACGATACCCGCCTCGTACCCTTGTTTGGCCAAGCCTGAGCTACTAAGACTTCGTTTCGTATCTCTGGGGCCGGTAGTTTTTAAGTTATTGAAGGTGAAGGATAGTGACCCCAACTGGGGTTGAACAGACCGGAACTCGCGCTTTGTTTTTTTCTATACAGCTGATAGTAATCCGACAGTCGCGTCGTAGTAACGGTCGAAAAAGTCGCATGAACAAGAATCACATAATTTCACCGTTTTCTATACTTCTGTACGTTTTACTAGTTCTAGTGTCTCAGAATATGATGTGTCTGATGGTTAGGATCCTGGATATGTACCCGAACACGGCCCGAGTCGTAGTTCTAGGGCTAGATCTAGCACTAAAACTGGTGTTGTTTTTCGCGCAACGAAATCACAACGTCGTGCCGTACATCTGTCTCATGTAATTCAGTGTATGGGTCTGAATCAATGCACAGACCAGCTTTTATATTTTCAGCAAACACTCGCACATGTATACAAATCAAACCAGAACACTTTGAACTTTTATTTTTGTTGCTGTAGTGAATTTCATTCTACTTGTCACGTCTCTGGAAATTTTTCAGAAAATCAAAAATTCATGCCAATTTTTTAAAAATCATACAAATTAAAGTATTAGACTTAAACAACTTTAGTTTTTTGTATTAGATTAAGCTTGAATGTTACTTTACTGTGTCAAAAGATAATTACAATAGGGTAATTCTGAGAGTTGTGGTGATTTATTGAAATACCCCCAAAAACGCCAGTCTTCAACGCTTGTGACTGGTGAAAGGGCCCAGTCGCAAGTGAGTTAACCATGTTTCAGTTTGTAGGAAATTTTGAATTTTGCCCAGGTGGCGGCCGAAGCCTACACCTATCGATTTTGAACCACCAAGGGATCTTTAACATGCACAACTTGCACATGGGGCCTCCGAGATTTTTTCGCCCTTGTCCAAGAAGATTAGATGTACACCATTCCTACCTTAAGATCAGGGGTGTGGCTGAAAGACAGTAATAAGAATTTAAGAGCCAAGGAGTAACAGTAGAAAGGCTGCAGAAAGAGTCAGGACCCCGAGAGGGGGCAAAAGAGGTGAGGGGGTGGGGGCAGAAAGTGGTATAACAGTGCTAGAGAGCAGGAAAAGTGATCCCAAGGTGACACTGACACCTGAAGTAAGATATATAGAGGTTTCTAATTTTTGTTTTGCTCCTTTACAGAATGATGTGTGTGTCATGCACACCAGCAGTGGAATTTTCTTTGCAGTGGGGGTTTCCGCTAAGAGCGCTATTTCACATCAGGGTCAAGGGAGTCAGCTCGCTGTTGCTACTCTGAATGGGCTGATGTGGTTGTTGGCACTTTTCAACCTAATTTTTTTGGTGCATCCTTGTACTTATGGTAATTATATCTTTATCTCTTCAACTAATGAAGAAATTCCCAGTAAAAAAGACCTGTTATTGCCAAAAACTAAAATGACATCAATGTCAAAGTCATAAAGGAATTGCTCACTGGCTCAGCAGTTCCGACTGTGAGCCGTTGAGAGTGCCTTGTCGGAGAGAAGTTATTGTACCTTTTTGATGAATTTCTGCACTAGACGTTTTCTTTATGAAAGAATTTGTGGTAGCTTGGTCCTCAAACACAGTGCTGCTAAAAAATGCACTGTCTCTGAGGCAAAGCGTAAAGCGAACAAATGCAAAGAGGCATTTTTCTATTCTTTTATTGCAGAAGCTGGTGCATCTGTTCCTGAGGTGTGTCAGACTGATTTGAGGTATGCATGAAGGCATGTTTATTAAGAAGTGTTCAGTCAGGGGTAATGGGGTGCACCTGTGCCTTTTTTCATTTCATCAATTGTCCTCACATTTTCCACAAAGTTGGGGACTAAGGTAAAAAAACAACAAAAAAGAAACTTTTGGGAGCATCTGACAGAAACATTAAAATTGCTGTAGTAGTAAAGAATGTGTGACTGAATCAATGTGTAAGTAGAAATCTTCAAGTTTGTGTTTGGCCTTAACCATTTAAGGTGAAAACAGCTAAAAGGTTTGATAAAGCCCCACTTATTACACTTCTCAAGAGGTGACAATATGAAGTCTCGCATTCACTTAGTGAAATTGGTGGGCTGCAAAAGTCTTTTCATCATTTATGAATTTGGCTATGTACTTTTTTTTAAGTGCATAGAATATACATATGTATAAGAAAAAATTCTGGACCTGAAAATATTTTAGATATGTTCAGGTGTCATTTGGTATGTGTTCACTATAAATGTGCGTGCAAGGCTGTATTTAGGGGCTTTGAATTCAAAATCCTATTTGGACATAATTTCATGTCTTCGTTTAGCTTACAGAACAATAAAGGGAACAACTTTGAGAAATTGCTTGTTCCAAGTAATTGCTTGGAAAAGGGTCCAGAATCCATGACGCCAGAGACTGGTACTGGTACCAAACAGACTCCGGGAGACTCTGGATTCAGGTATGCTGTTGATTTATTGATTTTGTCGTCATGCATTCAGTGATTATAAGGTAAATGTAGGGGGAACTTATACAGCAGTCTGTGGGTACCAGTCATTGGTTGACAGATATGCTGTTAATTTGAGTTATTAGTTCAGTGTAGTGGCTGTGTTGTTCCGAAACATACAAAATTATACCTCTTAAATTTTTTGGGCCTTTTTAGGCTCACTGGAAATTATTGTTAACCGTTATTTATTTTTATGAAGGAGAAATATAATTTATGTTATTTTTGCTGAAGAAAGCGAGAATAACATTGGCATTAGTCTCCGGTAAAGTTTAGGTAACCACAGTTTAGCAACGTTAGCAGTAGAAAAGAATTTTTATCGCTGATGTAAAGAACATTTAATTATATTCCAAAGTAAAGCTTTACCAGGTTAAGTGAATGTGATAGAAACCATAAAGAAAAATTCAATAATTCAGCAATTATATAATATAGTATTCGGACAGAGTGCTACATAATGAGGTTATGATTAATGTGAATGTGAAAGATTTTGGTTTTGGCCGAGTTCAGTGCTAGTGCTGCTTTTTTCTTTAGCCAGTTTTGCATGCTGAAAACAGAAAAGGGTAAAAGTAAACTATAAACTACAAAAAATTACGAAAATTTTCAGTGATTTTGATTTCACATGAAGGAGTAATAAAAGTTTGGTGATAGCTGTATTTTTTCAGTTGTTCTGAAAGAACCTGTGGATGAAGATTTCTACT
Source organism: Aplysia californica (assembly GCF_000002075.1). Classification (NCBI taxonomy): domain Eukaryota; kingdom Metazoa; phylum Mollusca; class Gastropoda; order Aplysiida; family Aplysiidae; genus Aplysia; species Aplysia californica. The sequence goes on from NW_004797419.1 coordinate 789,403, forward strand.
GAGACAAAATGAGAGGCATCTTAGTGAAATCAGGCGCACGTCAAAATAATGAAATTGAACAAACCAGCATTTTTCTGGCCAGTGGGGCATTTATATAATTTTCTTTTTTTTGGCTCAACACCTTTTACATCCATTTAAAAACACATTTGTGTGTGGTTTTTACTGAAAAACATTGATTAAAGGCACAAAAAATGCAAATTTTCAGTTTCCAAAGACTCTCAAGCTATGGAAGTTACCAAACTTGGACGGCCATTTTTTCGTTAATTTTACCTCTGAAACCAGGCTATCCTCTCTTTCTTCAGTCGCGAATATCTTGACTTCTATTCAACATAGATGGATATTTTTTTAAAACATAAAGCAAGGCAAATTAACAGGTTTTAAGATGATACCAATAACCCTATTTGCCCAAAAATTGGCGAGTGCGTGGTTCCACCTCGTCATGCCACAAATGATGATTATGGCTCTTTATTGTTTTCAGTGCTGCCTCACAGAGATCTGTTCCCATGGGAGATGATATTGAAACTGTAAGTGATCTAGCCCTTTCATGTTGTGGAAAAGTGATGTTTTATAGCTTGTTGCTCAGAATTAAAAAGTAGTGTACAGGGGCTCTTGAGGTAAGGTGTTTTCATTCAAAAGGTCCAGGTATCAGACCTGACAGCGACGATCAAAAATTTTATTTTTTCCGTCTCCTTTCTTGTTCCCTGATCCTGTTCTCTGGACCTGTTCTCTGGTCCTGTTCTGTTGTCTGCTGTCTTCTCCACTTTCTCTCCTCCACCACCCCCACCCCCACCTCCTGTGGGCTCCTCTCTCCATTACTCCTGCCTCTTTCTACTGTTTGTCCTGGCTCCTTCTTACTGCTGTCTGTCAGACTCACCCTTGATCTTTGTGTAGGTAGGATTGATCACCAAACCTTTACGGATGAGGGCTTGGTGGTCCTAAGATTGATGAGAGTAGACTTCAGCTACCAGGGGGATAAAAGTTTAAAATTAATTCCTACCAAAACTAAAAATACTCTATAATATACCTTTGAAATCGGAGTGTGGCTGCCTGAAGGCAAGGGGCCCTACAAAATAGGAAAAACGTTCACATACATAAAAATCAGTTGCACTGCTGGGTGAAAAACCATGGGATTTAGCAGGGGAATGTAAAGAAGAAGAAAAGTAATGTGGGCTTCACCTGCAGGACAATTGTTCATCACGGAGAGCATTTATTTTGAGAGATTTCTACTGAGCAGTGCCAGCACATGATTGTCAGTTTCACTCACAGTCACAGTGTGCCTTACTCCAAACAGGGGGCATCTGGAACATATCTTGTAACTTTGTTTGTGGCATTCTTTCATACTCACTTAAAAAAAAATAATAACCACTCAGTATATTTATTTGCTGTTGTACCTTTCAGAAAGCAGTAATCAAGCCTATAGCAGGTGGAATGTTGAAAGAACCGAAAGCAAATGTCTTCAAAATGTTTGGAAAAAGAGGTAAGATTCTTCTTCTGTGCAACTTGTCTTTACATACATAGTGAAAAGGTTCCTTTTTTAAAAGTGCAGTCTCTAGAAGAGACAAAGTCATTTTTACTCGATTACACATCAAACACACAGCCCTTATGCACAAATACCTCCTTCAGGAAGATGAGAAGCCGTTCTGTGTCGGATGTGACACAGATTTTACCATTAGACACATTTTAACCGAATGTCTAGTTCTGGAAGGATAACAACAACTGAATGTCTAGACTGCGGAGAGACCTGAAAGAAGTATTTTAAATTCAAACAATTGCAAGATCTGTTTTCCGCCGTTGTTCCCAACAGAATTTTGGATTTTATGAAGGCCATTGGCCTTTATGGGAAATTATTAAGTGAAATAAAATTGTTAAAATGTTTATGTTATTTAAAAGAGTTGTTTTAAATTGAAAATATTTTTACACCGAATTTTAATATTTTAACATTTTAAAATCTGATAGTTGACCCGCGGTGCCGTGAACTTGTGTTTCGCACGCTCGTATGACCTTATGCAGTTGCGAGCGCCGTAAAACCTCATACTAAACTTAAACTAAAAGTGCAGTGCCATCTTGCTTTCAGTACAGATACATTAAAAAGATCAAGATAATGTTGAGGCTCGTATAATGTCCACAATGAAGTAGCCTAAATATATTAAATATCATTGAATGGGAATCTGCAATAAGTTTTACAAAGTGCATTTAATAGAAACAGTTTTTTTAATACAAGCTATGATGATCAGCATTCTTCATCATGGTCCTCGTGCTTTGCAAGACATAACGATTACATGCGCCACACGTACGTCACAGTGGCAACTTGGTTTCTTTGCCGTATAAGAAAAGATGACTAATGACGTATGTCATATAGGTCACGGAGGAGTTTAGATGAAAGTCTGAAAGAACAAGGTCAGGACTAACCGTAGGATGCAGCAGTACCTTCCAGCTGTGTGCAGACTACAATAGTCTTGCTGGAGAATAATTTCCATTTCCAGATATCCAGATCTCTTTTGGTGCAAGGTTTCATGCAGCTTGTCAAGTGTTTCATTAACAGTCAGCGCGGCACTCCATATCGAGAAGCAGACACCTTTGACGTCCCAACTAAACATAATGGTCTACAGTTTCTTGAATGATAAATAATCTTTGGATTTTTTTACTTTTCTGGAGTATTATGACGCAACTAAGTCTTTTTGCCTTTAATTACGTGCTCTAAAGAAGTCACAGTAGTTGGTGTCAAGTCACAGAATGTCTCTTTAACATTCCTACCAGCTCTGATTGCAATGCCAACACCTTTCTCAGCACAGTTTTAAATATTTTCGGTCAGTTTTTTTTAGGCCCTTGATACTCTGGTTGTTCATACACAGTTTCATGAACAACCTATATGGCTCAGTCACGAGCCATAGCAATTTCATAAATTTTCAAACACCTATCTTCTTGAATAAGTGTGTCAGCTCCCTGTATGTTGGCTTTTGACTTTGAAATCTGCGGGCACCCTGCGCGTGGCTTTTCTTCCAGATGTGTCTGTTTCGCTTAAAACAAACTGCACCAGTGATATTCCTACATTTTGTTCATTACATTTTCTCCGTACTCTACGATGAGTTAGTTGAACATGCCAATGGGATCTTTTGTTTTGCACATAAAACTTGACAACATGAGAAGTGGGGACAAGAGAGGTGAGCAAAGAAAGGCTAACAAAGAAGCTCAAGTCGTTAAGTCGAGTAACATGTAGAAACTCATTTTGAATCGTTGCAATTTTCTAAATTGGTGTAAATGATCTGAGGAAATAAAAGACAACAGATCTTTGGATTAAAAACCTGATTTAAAAATCCTTTCACCTTTTATTAGAACTGCTAATACCATATATCTATCTCAAACAATTTATTTGGAAAGTATTGTTTCGTGGAAATTGTCTTGAATGTAGTTGCTAAGTTAATAGCTATCCCTCGTCAACACATATTTTGCAGCCTGCAAGTTAGTCCATATGAATTGTTTTGATCACTGTGAAAGGCTAAAAGTGTTCAATAACAACCTGTGCTGTTCCATTTCAGATTATGGCTGTGAATGTAGACAAGAAGTCAAAAAATGTTGGCAACAGAGGTTAAAGTTTCATAGTTGACACTTTTTATTTGTTGGATGTCTTTGTGATATTTTTGCCTTCTGTTTGCATTGGACTTTTGTTGCCCTTGGATGCTACTGCATGTTTTCTGATCAGTATCATTGAGTAGAAAGAATTCTCATTGGGTTTTTTTTTTGCGTTGTGTTAGAATTTAAGACTACAGCTGTGGTGTTAGGTTTGTTTCCGCCCCTGTTGGGCTTTCTCGATCCCGATTTTCTACCTACATGTATTGTGGGAGCACGTCTTGTATTTTAGAGCTGGATCAAGTTGTAATCTTTCTGTCCAATGCCTTTTCCCCAAAGGTGTGGTATATACTTATAAATTCCGATGCCACATGTTGATGTTTTTTTTGTTTCATCAAGATGTGGCCTATACTATACTTATAAGTTATTGCACGGGCAGTCACTCAGAGCAGTCAAACATTTGTAGTGGGCCCTGTTTTCCTGATATTGAAGGCAAGATTATACAACTATGTAACGTATACTTGTGGAAACAGCCTGTAGTTTTCTTCTTTGACACATTTTCAGTGACAAAGGAGAACCAATACATTCTTTTGGTACAGGTCAGCATTCTGTTAGCCAATAGAAAAATGTTTTGCATTGAACTGCCGTCATTTTGAAAAATACAGTAAATGCAGTTTTTACAATTTTACAGGAGAGCCAAAAAACTGAATGTTATTATGGGTAAAACATTTGCTTTAAAGATAATACGAATTGGTATGTGTACGGCTCCCTCCTCTTCACATAAATAAGCTAGGCTTTATAGGCGGCACATAAACTATCAAACCGGACACCACAAGTGGACAAACTTAAACCCAGGAAGCGCGTAGGCACTTTATAAAGGGGGTGAGCCGGGCTACCCGGGAAGCCGCAGCCCCTATAGGGCTGACCTGCTTTGATTGGGAAGCGCACAGCTATATAAAGGGCATAGATGTTGACCTTTTTTCAATGGAAAATTTCAGTATTCCTTATATGGAAAATAACGTAGTAAATTACAGGTCAAAGTTATAAATAGCCACCAGTGACTTTGCAAGTTATCTTGACCTCGTAGAGTGTCTCTTGGCCAAAGATCGTACATAGCAAGAAAGTTCACTCAGCGAAAAAAGTGTCCATGGAAGTCTGCGCACTGGTTCAGATGATACTTCAGTTTTTGAAGCTCTCTTTCGTTTCTCCAGAAGAAGAATAGAAATAGCAGTTTGTTTGTTTCACTTTTATTTTTTATTTTCACACAAGTAGGGTAACTCTGGTCACAAAGTCCACACTTTTTCGAAGAGGGCACCTCCGAATTTTGAAAACCCTTTTTTATTTGGTTCAAATAGAGAAGTGATGAGTGAACTATCTTGGTACACACGATCTTAGTCTTGGCCAAGATATCGATCGATAAAGTGACGCGATCCAGCTGAGAGATTATCAAGGCTGTGACTTTAAAGGGCTGTACGTAGGGAGCCGTAAGCATAGCCACAGGCAAGATAACAAGGAAGCTATATTATTATCAAAATCAAATGATTAAAATTATAGATTTGGGATGTTCGAAAGTTTTTTTTCTTGGTAACAATATTCAAAGTTTTTTAACTCGCCTTTAAAATTTTAAAGTTTGCTTCTAATGTATTTTTAAAAAAGATGACAGTGAAATTTACCCTATTTTCGAGATGTGTTTAATATTTAAGGTATAAAATGGAATCGGCTCTAAGCATCCAATTCAAGGCTCTTTGCTCAAATATATAATATATCTGCAATGATGCATAATAGCTTGTTTTCTTCCGTCTGTCCTCAGATAAAACAGGATGAAAACAAATTACACAGTTAAATCCACTCAGGTCTTTGCAAGTGGGTCTAAAAGTTGGATGACCAAAAGAATCTAAAAACCCATTAATGAAGTCCATTGTAAACTAAAGTTCCGGCACATTTTCTGTGATGTTAGTCTGAAGTGGGTAAAGAGACATAGTAGGGGATCTACAGAATACACCTAAAACATTTTTTAAAAGTTCTAGTAATTTCAACCCCACACTTTAACTCGTGGCTATGAAACAAGGTTCAACAGACGGATGAGTACTTTTCGAAACTCATGTGTTGATGTCTAGACAGTCTTGAGGGGGGGGGGGAAACCACGTGATTATGCTGAAACATGGGGGCATAGTCGTGTTGTTGTCTCAAAGAGCAATTTATAGGCTGGAACTCTGTAAATCATTTATTGTACTGATCCTGTGTTTGCAACCAAAGGAGGATATTTAATACAAGGCCCAAATACAGAATCTCTTTTTTATTACTGGATTCAGATTTTTTTAAAATATATTTTTGTTTGGTCACTGGCCAACAGTAATACCATACAAAGTTACATGATGTGCAGTGGAAAATAAATAAATGAACTAGAATTTTATTAACATGGACAGTTAATAGTGAACAAGCTCTAGAAGGAACTTCAGTAAGATTTTTTAAAAACTTACCTCAAAGCACCAGTTGAAGGCTGTTCTTGGGAGGGAAAAAAAGATGACTAGTACAGTATTTATCAACTCTCCTTGTTAAGCTAAGGGTTTTCTTTTCTTTCTTTTTTTTTTGTATATCTGAAATTAATGCACAGTGTCAATATTTATGCTCATAATGAAAATGCATTGTTTTTAACTTGAATATTTTGATACATGAAAAAAAAAAAAAAAAAAAAATTAAAATCAGTTTGCTTTTTGGGAACTTTCATTTTTGCACTGCATTTCTAGTACTTTTACGCGGACACCAAAGGTACATACTCATCTCTTGTTATAATTTGGAAAGTCTTATAACAAGGAACACAAAAACATAGAGAATTTTCCGGTTGCTTTAAGAGGTTTTTTATTTGAAAATTTTAGGCTTGAGAAGAGGATAGTACGGTAGAGATGGGATGGTTTTGTTAACTCCTCATCATCACTTTTGAAGACCAATGGAGAAGTGCATGACAGACTTTTTAATAAGCAAGTCACTGGACCTTTGGAAGACCTCCTGACAACACTAGAGTAATGCAGGCTCAAGTGGTATGGACACATCGCATGTACAGGGTCTTAATGGTTTGCCAAGACAATCAGTGGAGGAGACAGAGAAGAAGAGATAGACAAAGGAAGAAATATGAGACTGTCCAATAATGGACAGGCCTGAAGTTGAATGATGCACAGAGAGAGGCTAAGAGAACAGGTGGTGGAACTGGCTGCTGAATCATCTTTGGTGCCTTAACGGTGGATGACAATGGAAGGAGTATTACTTACTTTTGTTTTTTCCTTTCACTGGTACTGGTAGGTGATGCAGGGAGCAACGATTGTCTGCCAGCTGGGAGTTGAGTGGCTTGGAGGAGGGCCAAGTCATGGGCTCTGAGGATGTCCTTTACAGTTTAGTCCATTTATAATGGCCTCTGTTATAACATGAACTTGGATATAACAGTGATAATTCAAATCCCCTTTTTTTTTCCTCTATAAATATATAAGTAATATGAACCTGACTATAACAGGGTTCAATTTGCGCAGACTCAGATATAACAGTGATCTTGCAGCGCATGAACTTGCTTTCAGTCCATCAAATTATTAAAATTTGTCTCAACCAAGACATTTCGCTTGTTTGTATGATCGCTTTCCAAAACACAAACTTTCAAACACATCCCCCCCCATAGTGTTGGGGTCACTGATTGGTCTGTCTCAGTGTAAGCAAAACAGCCTACAGGAAAAGTATCTACGGTAGTCGAATATATATAGTAAGATGAAGGTGCAATGGTACTGGTAGTTTCCCTTGATAACAGTTACAACAGGACTCACTTATAACAGGGTAAAAACTACCAGTCCCGTCCGTCCTGTAAAATTTGACTATACAAGGTTGCTTCAATGACCTATCGGATGAGGATAAAGTACAAACAGGTTGATGTTTTTTGTCTTGCGGGAAACCACTGTCAGTTTACTAGCTCTAGCCAGGGTGTTGCTCTGTTACTGGATTGTCTCCCTTTGACTTGGGTTAATGTGAAACATTACCTTCTGTGGAGTGTTATAACTGGCTGTATTTTGTTTTTCCAGCAAATGCAGCAGAACCTTCCATTTGAACCATACAGGCAGAAGATCTCCGCTATCTGATGAATATGGTATGGTATGATTTTTACACTTGATTTTCATTTGTATTTGTGTTAGAAAAGGGTGGACTTTTGTATGAAGAGTGCGTCTACATTTCCTCTGGTTATTCAAGTGAAATGGGGAACTCTGGTGGCACCATAGATAGAGCATCATCTGTAGTTTGATCATAATAATATACCTGCTCTTTTCTTACTATTTTTTTCATAAGGAAAGATCAAAGTGTTGTTTTACTTTGATGAGATAATCTGCTATAGTAATGTTCATAATAGACAGGTGGTGGGGATTGTCCTAAGCCCAGCGCCAGAATGTTTCATTTGCTGTATATTATGATGTTGGTCTTGAAGAGACATGTAGATTTTTGGTCCACTGTATTGTGATGTCACTGAAAAGTATGGGGGGAGGAGGGGAATTGCAAGGGCAATGGTGAGACTTAATAGGGCAGCCATGGACAAAGAAACAAGTGAATGGAAGAGACAACGAACACTTGGATTTGAGTATACATTGCTAAAGCACTTTTAAGTTCTGGTGTGGTTCACATGAAAGAATTTTTTAAAAACCAAACGGTGAATCTTGCACAAACCTGACCTGGTTGTTCATGAACTTTGTCAGTTGAAGAAACTGCTCATATAAACAAGCTCTGTGGGACACTGTTGGCTGTGTCCTGTTATACTTACACTGTGACACATTTAGAACAGACGTCTTTATTGTTACTGATAAAAAAATTATCATGTTCGTTGCATCTTTTTAATAACAAACAGTTGGATATCATTCAACAAACTTGGAGGCTGGGCCCAACGACTTCAGTGTGAGCAATTTCACTGTATCTGTTCTTAAAACACACAGAGCTACAAGATAGTCCTGAACTTTTTTATGTATTCATATGTGTTCCTCTTACATTTCTTGTTTCAGAACCAGTTTCAGCACTGTCGTCTTGTCGTGTGTACTCAATGAGAACGCAATCTCAAGGTGATGTTTTGACTGGGACAAATTACGAAGATAAACCACAATTTTTCTTTGGCACACCTACATGTTCTGGACCTGAAAGTTCCATCTTCCTTCGTAAGTTGCTTTTTCATTACAGTTTAATACCTTGTGTCATCTTTCTCAACAGCACACTACCAAAGAATTCCAAAGTTCTATCTGACGCTTTTGGCTGTTTTGAGTTTCTAAGACCATGAGATCAAAACCCAAATGTTCTATCTGCTTTTTCACAATCATACAATAATTATTATTTGGAGTCGTTATAAATATATTTTTAAAATTGCATTTGGAAAAGCTTGACACGATGGGAAACTCAAACCTTTGACATCAAACTTCTCAAGCTCATGTTTTCTCCATAACTTTTGTATTTTTCTTGACGCTTCTGTCACTTTGGGATATCGCTCGGCTTCTGCTATTTTGTCTCCTGTGCTATGATTATAAAACTGAAATATGGTCACTGATTGGTCTCACAAGGGTTGCAATGACAAAAAATATGCTTGACATTGCTGGTTTTTCCTGTTGTTAACATCCTGACATCGCTGGTTCTTCCATTGTGGACTATATTTTCTAACTCACAGAGACTGGCAGCGCTTATTTTTCCGTATATGACTTAGATGGACTAAAGCAGACCCAGCCAGGCATCATGCAGGAACAATAACCCAGAAATTAAGAAAAAAACTGACATCACTGGTTTTTTCCCTCATGCCCGTCATATTTTTAACTCCAGTATTAGCTCCAGGGTTCATTAGTTTGTCTACACATTGGATGTAAATGTATATGTTTCATGGAAACTGAAATTCATCGTGGGGGACTGAGTAGTCCATGATAACTTCCAGCGTACTCTCTGTGTCCAATCCAGCAGCGACAGCGACCAGCTACAGCATGGACTCGTCCCAGAGCATTGAGCCAGCCATCAACATCTGTATTAACCCTGAGGACATGGAGCTGGACCAAGATGATGATGGGGACAAGGACTCTGGCCTGTCTCTGGCCAAATACAATGCGTTTATTGCTTCAGCAAAGAAATTGGAAGCCGAGCAGCAAGCACTAAGACATATGCAAGAACACCAGTAAGTTATGTGGGCGAATTTTATACATTAATTGTCCGCAAATCTCAAGAATCCCGATTTTCCTGATTTTGATCGCGTGTATCATGATTTTTTTGTGCCATTTATGCCGGATTTAGTAGTTGACTCGCCCCAAGTTGTGTTGGATCTTTGCTTGCACACATTATTTCAACTATAATGGAAGTAATATCGATTTGCAATTTGGCCTTGCGACTTGGGACATTCTTAAGATCTACTTTCGCTTTGTTACCACTCAGAATTCTCTGATGATGGCCTGATAACTGTTTCAACTGCGACATACAAAAATGATCAATATTATTCATAGTTCTGCTGTTGGTTTCAAAGTAAGCTTTGCCCAAGTTCTGTTCAGTCGGGCCCATCAGTAAAACTTTCAATCGTGCGTTTGCATCACGTGACTTCGGCGTGTGAGTTTCGCGTGTGTCGGGGACCAACGGTTAATGGGGCCAACGTAAGTTCATCTGCAGGATTTTTTTTAAAAGGATAAAACACTACCACACACACACACACAGGGCCTATACATGGATATATATATATATATTCATGGACACTCCTGGAAAATGTTTAAGTCAGCTTGGCAGTCGCCTTGGTGATTTATCGTTGATCCCGATTTTTTCGCCCCTGAAATCCTGATTTTTAAATTTCATAGAGTGGCAGGTCTGATTTATCTGTGGTAGCTGACATCTGCACTTGTTTTTCATTCCACTGAAAAATGCTTAATTACTTTTTGCAAATCATCGGTTTCCAACTTGACTCAAGCCATGTATCAGTGGATAAAAATCAGACCTACCACTCATCCCGATTTAACCCTTTCGCACTTAGCAGGCTTGGCCAGCTGTGGCCCCCCATCCTTTAGACAAGGGCAACAACTCCACGAAAATTGAAGGGGTACCTTACTAAAAAAATTGTATAAAATCACAAACACAACCAAAAAATGATGAAAATAGTATTTTCTGAAAAGAAAATGAATGAGCTAAATTACTAGTACAAAATTGTAAGTGGAACATTCACAGAGATTGAAGCCTCTGGTGGAAACTTGAAAGCACCTAAAAGACTTTTCTTTGAGTGTTTTTATTTTGTTTCTGCCATTCTCATATCGGGCAGCTTTGCGCCCATGCATCTTAGAGACATGATGGCGTGTTTACAACTAAAATCTCTTCCGACTTTTGTTTCCGCTCATCATCAAGACCTGTCTGTGGAACTTGCATACACTCGTTCACATCACTTGACATGACCGCGTGCGTGTGAGTAGCGCGTGTCGAGGACCGTCAACTGTCGGGGTCAACAAAGTTCACTCACACCGGTCGCATTGGTCGAGGTGTTTTTCAGGACTTAGCCAGTGGGGGAACCACTGTGGGGGATGGGGTGGGGGTATTTTTTTGATACTCTGGCTTAAAGTGCGTGCAATAATACGTGTAGGCCTACTCATTGAGGACACATAAAGGAAAAAGAAATGATGAACAACCTTGACGCGATTTTGTCAAACGTTGTAACTGTATGAAAACGCATGCCTTTTGCATGGATGATTAGAGTTATGTGTAAGCTATTTTCAAGACTACGAGAGTTTTAGCGTCACTGCAACCTGCACTCCCCCAGTCTGAACCGAGTAGCTTACGTGCTCTCTGATCAATTTCCTCCCCTCTGCTTTGAGGTCCAAATGTGAACTTATTCCTGCAAAAGTTTTGTAAAGGGAACCACCCCCCCAGTGCCCCATATAACTAGGTAGCGTAAACTCGGCCTCGTGGGCACTTGCGGCCTTCTGAGCACGTGGTATCGAGGAAATTCAGACCGCTGTTTCTTTGCTCTTTCGCCACAAAACACTAAATGCTGAACACCTTGTAAAAGTTCAGCTTTTCTTCGTTACAATGGTGTAAGTTGTTTATATGTCCGATTATTAGGAGCTGGAGAATCGCCATGGAAAGTGATGCCCCTCGCGGTTGGAATGCGTGGTCGGCTGGTTCAAAAATTGACATGTGTGCATTCAAATGCTTCGCCGAAGGTTTGATGATTAAATACCGTCTTGTCATTGGCGGAGCACTGCAGAGCTTTAAGAGGGCTTTCCCGTGGTGTATTTTTGGCTTTTGATGTTTAAATAGAAAGCCTTTAAAAATACCGTTAAAGTTTTCAAAGATCCTTTTTTACACGAAATATGTAAAATACCGGCTTGAAAAAGGTAGCAATGAAAAGATCAGTTCTTTTTCTATTAGAATAAAGTAATTGACTTGGAATTAGTTTGCATCAATCCTTGCATCAACTTGGAAAGTACACTACAGTATAGTGACAACTCGCTCGCCGCGGGGGGCCGGTGGGGCGCCGGCCAGGTCAACGCTCGGTGTTTTTGTCGAAATGACGACAGATCATCGTGTTTGAGGTGATAAAATACTGATTTGTAATGATCTCACAGTCTTGAAAAAAATTAGGCTTCATATCTATGTTATAGTGATTGTATTCTGTTAATGTGGAGATGGTTGGTGCTCTTGGTACTCTTTTATTATCTGTCAAACATGGGGTTGCAGCCAGTTTGCGACTTAAACAAATTTGATCATATTTAAAACTGCTACCATTTTCTTAAAAATTGACTGAGATGTTAAAGAATGGTATCAAAATTCTCAGGATATATAGGCCTTTCATAAGAAACAGATAAATTTGGCATGCAGCTACTTTGAAAATTTTGTTTCCAGTACTTTTTATAACTGATTTGCGGTTGATCCCGATTTTTTTCACCAGATCCGATTTTTTATACTCTTGAAATCCTGATTTTTAGAGTTCATACAGTGGCAGGTCTGTATACATATGTTTCAGCTTTGGATGAGTCCCACACTTTCAAAAGGCTAAACATTTGATCAGTTTCTATTTGAGGTATTTTCGGCGGAAGGGGGGGGGAGGGAAATGATCTGTACAACAAGCTCTTAGAATGGGTATTCCCTTGCGTATGTTCATGATGTCCTGATTTTCAATCTCCACTTTACTGGAACCTTGTTTTTGTAGAAAAAAGAATTTGCCTACTTGATGTCATGATGTTTGTGGTGCTGGGAGTGGAGGCAATGCGATGACGAATAAACATTTGTGTTTATGACTTCCTCAGTTTGCATGGAAAGGAAATTTCAGGAACAAGAGACGACTGGAGTTTAGCAGGCCACCAACGATCCCTGACAGGCTCACAAAATTTTTTGGGTCAAGAAGGATCTCGGTTCGGCCTTCACAGTTCTAATGGGAAAGTTTTTACTCAAACCAGTGCACTCAGCTATCCCTCCTTTGGGTGAGATTATGTTACTTAAGGCAGATGATTGACACTTTTTAAGCATCTTTTAGTGAAAGTAAATGCAGTATCAAATATCTCATTACCAGTAATTGTCTTGTATTGTATTAGCAAATGATGCAGGGAAATTGATTAATAAAATTCAAAACTAGAACTAGAACTTGTCTTCCATGTGTCCATGGCAGGTAGTTTTTATGGATCGGTGGCTGGATTTTACAGATTATCTCAATCAATGGTCAAATACTTCTTTTTTACCTTTGAATATCTTTACTTCCATAGTAGTTAGTAGACAACAGAAAATCTAAGAATTTTTTGTAAGAGTAACATACTGAACAAATTTTATGCATTATGAGATTTCTGCACTCCTTCAGTCCTTGACTCAACTCATTTAGTCATTCCAGTACCTGGCAGTCTCCAACTGTAGCTTTGGTTGATTCAGGTCTCATTATCGTTAATTTACTGGACTTGGTTTAGCTGTATCTCGTGGAGACGGTGTTGAAACACATGTTTGATTGCCTCTTTGTACCAGATCTAGTAATTTAGTGCCCATGTCCGTAGTGGCCCAGTCTCACCCCCCTGAGAAGCACATTTATTTGTGGCCAGTTTGATCTCTCTGACCTTGGGGGGGGGCAGCTAATAAATCATTATGTGTTACGCCACTTCCACAGGCCGAAGGGCTCCACGCATGATGGCTTGATTTTTGCAAAATAATTCTGAATTTTTAACTTGAACACAGCATCCCTTTTATTCACCCTGTAAAGTAGGCATGCTGCCTGTCAATTGTAAGTGTAACTTCTCTTTTGTAACTTCTGAGATGTCCTGAAAATATATTTATGTAGTTCAGTGGTGCATTATTGAAGTTTATGGATTTAAAAGTTTAAAAGCTTACGTAGAATATTTGGAGTGATAGACCTTGTTTTAAACTTCAGATTTTATTTTAACTCTTTATCTCCGAGGGGGGTAAACCCACTATGCCGGTGCCCTATTTTGGTACGAAATCTGAAATTGACATATTGTCACTAAATTGGTCATTAAATCAAAACAGGTAAACTAATTTTGACTGTTTTTCATCTAATGAATGAACTCCCGATTAAAGAGACCTGTTTTGGGCAATTACCAAAGAGTAATTTGATGTCGTAAGTCATCGTAAAGGAATGTGCCCAAGCTGCTGTCACCTGGGAGTGGCTTGTCAGAGATAAAGAGTTAACGGTGTAAAAACATAGGATTCAAAACTCACAGTTGTACGGACCGGCCCACTTTGTGATTTCTGTTGTTCAAGTGGTAGACAAAAGCATGGGGAAGAAGTATTTTGTCGTCTGACTTTCTTGTTTACTTAACAACATATTTCTTTTTATATGCAAAACAGTACCATTGTCTATTGATCTTTCTAGTACTGTACTGACACTATCTAGTGTTTTTGATCAGTTCAGCTGAAAATTAAGAGATGAGAGCCTGTCTCATATGGAAGATAGTCTTGCACAAAGTAGATTTTTTCTTTCACAAGCAGGAATGTTTCCATAGACCAACAATAGTGGCAAGACATCTGTGTTGCTTTGCAAGAATACAAGTTATATTTATGAAACTTGCTGTATTTCTGTGAACGGAAATTGAAGACTGTAAAAATCTGTTTTTCAACCTCTTTTGGGTTACCATAGGCCGTCCCCAAAGGGGGGATATAAACATGTTCTTATGGACAGTAGAATTGTAAATTGGCTGATTTATCAATGTCATGCTCATACTGTGCCGGAACAACATAGGAGAAACTTGCTTTTTTTCCCCTCATCCTTACTATCGTCATTTTTCCACTACTTCTTTTTATGTATATTTGTCACTCTCTTGTGAACTGCTATTTCCAGGGTGCCTTGATAGTCGAAGCTGACTTTGTTCTGTTGAGGCTAGAGAAGTGAACAGAGTAAGCCTGATTCCCCGTTTGGATTTCTCTGTTGACATCCTCCCCTTGGCGCTCATGTGACCTTATGCAGTTGCGAGTGCCGTAAATCATCACTAAAACAATGCTTGTATGTGACAATGAACCAATGTTCAAAAGATCTACTTTTTTAAACTATAAGAATTTATTTTCCTTTCTGTATCTCGTTACATATTATATTGTTATAATTGTCAGCTTCACTTGATTCTCTTTCATGTACATGTGTGTGAATATGCCCTTATGCTGTTGCACTTGCTTACAGTGTGGTGTCCCATGGTGCCCCAAGAACATTTGTCAGCAGCCAATCTGACCCATCCATCTCATTAGAGAAAGAGGACTGCTGTGATCATCACTGTCTGTGCCCACTGCATCACTGGCAAAAGTTTAACCAATGCCACCAACTTCATGACTCTGGATGCGTGCCTTTGGCATACACAGGCAACATTCCTGAGACTCGGACCGACCATAATCCTGTGGGGAAATGTCAGAGACACTCGACTAGCCGCATGCATGGACTTGCTAATTCTCGACATAAACTGCAGACAGCTCTTCATGCAGCGTGCCAGAGGCCTTGCTCTAACTTGTATGCAGACAATGCAGGGTCCAGAATTTTCTCTTTTCCGGTAATGAAAGTTAACACCCCCCGTCCCATTTTTATACTTTATCAATTTTGTGCTCCTGTACGAAGTTTTTTCTTTAAAAAATAATAAATTTGGTAATCGTGAGGGTTTGAAAGCTCCTCAACTTATAAGGATGGTAGGCCTACCTTGACATCTCTACAAACTAGAAAGATTGCAAGAGATTGGGAGATTGGGAAGTTTATTTTGCTTGTCTTTTTCAGATGTTGAAGTGCAGGCTTTTTGATAATTCTGATACAGAATTACTGTTCTGGATTTTAGGAATAGTTTGGTTATTCAGGTTAATATTTATTCATTTCATGAAGTAGTCTTTTAAGTTTGCATCTGACTCTGTGTCTGTAAATTTCAGTAATAGAAGTCAGTTGCTTTTAGAAAGGTTTAATCCAAGTCCAAGTTTCTTTGAAATATTGAAATATAATGAGAAAGAAATTCTTCTCTGTAAGAAGCGGAAAACACAAGCAGTATATATAAATTGTACAGGAAACTAAAATTTGTACAAAGATCCAGTCTCTAAATGTGTTATTTAATGGAAGAGATGGAAGTAGATGTCAATTTAAGCCTGTTTGGAAGGTTCAACTTTTGTATATTTTGACTAGGTGGACAGTACATGGCTCTTGAATCTTTTCAATGGATGTTGACAGAGCTGTATAGAGGTGTTGTAATTATCATCTGGACTCTGCTGGTCATGACAATCGTCTTTCTGATTTTGACTGATTACTTGTATTAGCAGAAGTCAGATGTGCTTGTCTATTATTGTGATATAAGGATAGCAGTGAAGAGTAATTAAGACTGAAATGATGACAGTCTTGCATGAGTAATTGTAATCTACACCTTAAAGGCCAGTAATTTGGTGAATCTGTTGTGCCTAGTCCTTAGCTTTGTTGCACTAACAAAAAAAACTTTTTTTAAAAATTGTCTTTTTATTATATTATGTTAGCACATCTGTGCTAATAATAATGCTTGACTAACTTGATGTAGTTGACTTGAAGTTCTTATCTACTGCTTTTGTCTTTGATTTTGTATAATATCTATTACATTCACCAGAATATAGGTCCAGACGGTCAAGATTCTCGACCTATTAACACCTCTGATAATTGCTGGTCCCACAAGCCTTGGTACATGTCAGAACTTCGCAACCATCAGGTGGATCTGCAGGTACTTGGGAATGTTTGGAATTATTTTTAGCCTTTTCATATGAATGCCGTATGAATTTTTTGTTAAAGCTCAGTTTAATGAGACTTGACAGGCTTTTCAATATCTCATCTTATTGTGGTATTCAATAGAAGTTGACTGATTCCTATTCTAGAGGAACTTCAAGACTTTATGATCATAATGTACGTCTAATGATTTCGGTGAAAGATCTGGTTGGATCCCCCCGTGACTGAAAAGTTGTCATCCGGCGTCAGTGGCCTTGTGTTTAGGCTCTCAAACTCACAACCATAAGGTCTTGAGTTCAAATCCCATCGTGGGTGTGACATTGTGTCTTTGGGAAAGGGACTATACACAAATGTTCCTCACTTCACCCAGGTAGGAAAGAGTGCCTGGCTATAGACAGCAAAAGATCTTGTCAGGTTGTTATTGTTTTAGTGCATGTAATCTGCAGCTGACACTGTATGCTTGTCTAGTGGGTGGTTGGTGGGTGCTCTGGTGTGGTTTGCTTTTTCTTTCCTATCAAATGTCAATCGTCTTTATTTCCCCTCCTTCTTTTTTTGTGTTTGTTACTCTCTTGTAGCACCTCTAATCTTCAGCACTTATTTTTTTGTTATAGTAGAGGGTTTTTCGGTGCTCGCAACTGCATAAGGTCATATGAGCGCCAAGGGATGGGGGTCAACAGAGAAGTCTTTACAGGGAACCAGACTTAGACAACTACTCACCTCTCTAGCTTCAACAGCACAAGGTCTACTTCGACTATCAAAGCACCCCGGAAATAGCAGGTCACAAGAGAGTGACAAACTTACAAAAGAAATAAAGGAAAATGACAATAGTAAGGATCAGGAAAGAAAAAGCAGCAGTTCCCTGTTGTAGATCTGGCACAGTTATGAGCGTGACATGAATTAGCCCATTTACAATTTTACTATGCTTGAACAAGAAATGTCCCCCCTTTGGGAATGGCCTAAAGACACAACAGTCAGTGGCACTGCCCCGGGGGGTTTCGGCACTTATATGATCTGATTGTGTTGCACGTGCAGTAAAACACTTACTAAAACTAAACACTGTATGCTTTCCGGGAAGTTAAGAATATTTCTGAGTGTTCTAGGGTCTGCTGGGGTAATAATAGCTGTAAAACGCACATGGCATTCTGTAGAGCATGGATGTGCTATATAATGCAATTATTTTTGTTGTTGATGATGTTGCTATTCTGTTTTCCTCCTCCTCCTTGATTTTATGTGAATTAGATACTCGAGATAAAAAAGTTTCGGGATGAACTACCTTAATCATAAACGTGCTGGAAGACAATCATTGCATTGTATTTTTGCTGAGAAGTAGTAACAAATGACATTATAAAGAAGCAAAAAAATCAAATGCATAGAAAGGACATGGGTCACAGGATAGGGTGAATATCATTCCAAATCAGGGGAAAGAATTTCCCAGGAAGTGGATTGGAGTACAAGTAGGCTACAACTATGAGTTTGTGTTGCCAACACTTTGTACTGCAAAAAAATATATGCAACTTTCGGGGTTTTCTGTCTGTGGTGCCATTGAAGGTAGAATATTAGATCTATATTTTTACATGTAAAAGGAGACTGAAATTTGCTTTCTGTGAATCTTAAAAAGTGGCAGACTCTCTTGATGTCCTGAGTGTGCTTTTCAAGTTTTATGTAAATGTTGCTGTAAATTTTCCCTAGATTTTCACATTTCCACTTTTGATTTATATTTATCTTTAGATTTGAATTAATGTACATAATTTAATGATGTTGAAGTAAATCTTTGTTAAACAAAAATAGTCCTTTTACTTGTTCGTTTTCACTTACACAGTTTTTTTTAAAAAAACCCTCTCTCTTGACATCTTTCTTGGCTCATCGTAGTCACAGGCAATTTATTGTGCGAGACTGCACCCAGGTAAACTAGGCTTAATGCAGGTGTGGCTTTTTTTTCTGGACATGGTTACTCACCTATTTAATGATTCATTATGTAGGAATAGGAACTGTATATTTTAGGCTGAAAACTTGTCATAACATTGTCAATTTAATCTAATTATTCAGGGACTCTCGGTATTATAGCTTTGATATGTTGGGCAATGACCTCATGAAAAATTCATTTTTGCTTCCGGTATGAACATTATTTATTAAGTGTAGAAATTTGATGCAGTGGAGAAAAAGTATTTCCCTGCAGTTTTTATATTGGACTTATTTCTTAACTTCAAACGTTATGTTTTTTTCGTTTCCAGAGACAGGCTCATGACTTCCTCAGCAGCCATGAGCAAGCAGGAGTAAACCTGCATGTTGATGAGTGCACTGGCCTTGCTCCTCGCTCCCCACTGTGTCAGGTCAGCTCACCAGGCTCCAATGGCTCCCCTGTGTGGCTGGCCTCCTCTGTCCTCAAGGATATGATGCTCTGAGTGCAACGCTGTGGTCACTAAATATTGCATGTGTCACGACGCGGTGGAATCAGTTGCTCGTCAATTTTTGGAGTGTATTGAGTTATTGGTGCCATCTTAAAGCTTGTTAATTTGTCTTGCTTTCAATGAAAAAATACCCATGTCTTGAATAGAAGTTGATATATTATTTGCATTTGAAGGAGACGGGTCAACGGGTGCTAGCGGTAAAATTAGCATGAAAATGCTGCCAAAGTTTGGTGACTTCCAAAGTTTGTGGGTCCTTGAAAACTTCACATTTACAATTTTTAGGCCTTTGATCAACGTTTTTCAGTAAAATCCACACAGAAGTGTGTTTTTTAAAGAGAAATAAAAGGTGTTGAGTAAAAAAAAAATAAGTTTTAATTGCCCAACGGCCAGAAAAATGGCGGTTTCTTTGACGAGCGCCTGATTTCACCACGATGCTTCACATATGGCTAGACTGCTAGAATGTGACCAGAAACAAACCTAGTGTCAACAGAGGCTTCTGCAGTGACATTTCACATTATAGAAGTGATACAACATTCAAAAATGTTGAAACTGTAGAATGTAATCCACTTGTAATAAACTCTCATAAAATGAATTCTCACTTATTGTGATCAGTTGTTTTGGTGAACAAATCTTCCCCCCCCCCCCCCCCCCCCCCTATTTTTTTGCATAGTACAGTCGGGCATGGTTAACTCAAACACATCGTGGATTGACTAATGTGCTCAACCCATCCATATTTTTGGTCAACTGATAATGAAAAATTAAAGTACACGTAATATTAGTTGAGGGATGGCAAAATGTATAAACTATCTGTGATTTTGAGGTTTGTGTGTTTGTGTTATAATCTGTGCCTTACAGTATTTGTTTTTCAAATGACATGAAGGCATCATGAGTTTTGCCAGTGGAGAAAACTACACAGTGACAGTATATATGTGATTTTTATATTTTTTCAATGTTTGGGTTGCAGACTAGGCATTCATTCATAGGTTGGTTTGCAATGAATTAAAAATACTGAGTGATGGAATATCTTTGCATGGCTAGATTGTGCTTTCGCTGCACTGGGGGAGGGATGGTTGATGCTGAAACCAAATAGATATATGTCATAGGTGTACCAACCTAATAAAATAGGCATGGGGGTTGCAAACTGTCTCCTAACGATGTTAGTGTTAGTGATAAGGGGGTGTGATAAGTTCAAGCAAGGTTAATGTCTGCCTCCTGAATGGTCTAAATTGTGTTGACGGGGACTTAAAACCAGGGGCGTGGCGTCACTTCCACAGAAGGTGGCGCCAAGAACAAATCTATGATCAACGAATAGTATTTCCTACTTACCACAGGCCTATAAACAGTAGACCTACTTTGCGCCTCTTT
Organism: Aplysia californica; assembly: GCF_000002075.1. NCBI lineage: Eukaryota > Metazoa > Mollusca > Gastropoda > Aplysiida > Aplysiidae > Aplysia > Aplysia californica. Next base: position 809,902 of record NW_004797419.1, read on the forward strand.
GTTTAATTTTGATACTGATAAAGGCAAAGGGACACCCACTTCCACGCGAGAAGAATAGATATGTGCCGGTACAATATTTTATATAGAGAACCAATGATAAAGAACCAAGTTCAGCTCTGAAGATGTGCACAATCACATCACATCAAATTTTAATTGTTCACACTCAAAACAACTTCCCACAGATCAACAGAAAAGCACACATTCACAGTCTAGAACACGCATGCACTATTGCCCTCGGGGCGTCTTGACATAATGACCCCATTCCCTGATTCACGTGCAGTTCTGGTTTTATAGAAAGCAGACAATAAAACATATTTTTAGACAGTTCGCAACGATGCCATGTCCAGGCTAACTACCACTCCATCCCCTCCCTACCATACAGGCGCCAAATCCATCTCGGCCCTTTGGCCCAACAGTACAATCTCTTAGTGTGATGGGAGTACATGTATTATGTACCTGTTGTAGCATTTTTGGCTGAGTTATGTTCTTGGTGATATCTCTTGTGTCTTCCGTCAAATGTCTGGATGGGGTATTAAAAATTTTTTTTGGCTATTCTTGGAAAGAAAACCCTGTTTTCAACTGATTGAATCAAATAGTTTATAGATCATTTTGAATTATTTTGACCTGACTTCACACCTAAACAATGAACATTCAGATGGGTTCAGGCAGAGACACTGGTTCAGGTAGCGCCGATCTGGGCTTGGCGCCCTCGGTGACGTCAAACGTAGGGAACGAAAGACGCGGGGAGACCCTTGCGACCGGCAACGGGAGGCTTACCCGCCCTCCTCCCACTAGCCGAATTATATACACCTTAACAAAAGACCGGCATACTTAGGGATGAACACTGAATAAGAGATTTGTTTGAAAAAAATATTGTGACATTTAGTTAAGTTTTGGAAAATCGTATTCCCTTAAAAAAAATTCCTTCTCCATTTCAAAGGGTGGCGCCATTTGCGCTTGGAGAGCCACGCCACAGCTTTAAACATTTACAATTAAAGAAATCTCTCTCTCTCTCTCTCTCTCTCTCTCTCTCTCTCTCTCTCTCTCTCTCTCTCTCTCTCTCTCTCTCTCTCTCTCTTTCTTTCTACGTCCTCTCTCTCTCTCTCTCTCCCCCCCCTCCCCTTATTTCCCATCTCTCTTAACCCCTTCTCTCTCTTTCTAGCCTCATCTCCCCCTGCATGCTCTGTCTCCCACAGATGCTCGAACTTTTAATCATAAGGAAGGTCTTGGGTTCACAATCCGTTAGGGGCTTGACGTTATGTCCTTGGATTTTCCGCGCCCCCACCTAAATGGAAAGGGGTATCCAGCTGCTATGAATGGCAAATGGTATTGTCAGTTTGTTACATGTAATGTTTTAGTGCGCGTAATCCATAGCTTGCACTGTATGCCCTCCTTGGAAACCAAGAATGTTTCTAAATGGTATTCTAGGGTCTACTGGGGTCATAATGGCCATAAAGAAGAGCATAGAACAGACATGGGCACTCTACAGCATGTGGGCCACATCTGGCCCAGGACCCATTTTAGTCCAGCTCATGAGTTGACCCTGTCATTCAAAACAAATCTGGCATGTGGTGAGTTGATGTAAAAATGAAACTTGAAAAAGCTAATAGTTACTGGTCTAAATTGTAGTAGGTACCGCCCAAAATTTTTTAATCACCTAAGTAGATTTTCTTCACTGGATCAGAAAGAACTGTAGAAACGATGAAATTCTCAGCTTAAATCATTATTAGAATCGGACAATAAATTAAAAAGTTACCATGGTTCAAATTCATTCAAACTAGAAAATTTCACGTAGTGTGCAAACGTTGCACTTGAGTGGCAATGTTATGGTATTGGTTTCAGTCTAATTTTTGAGAGCTTGAGTTTTCCACCAATCTCTCCCAATGTTCTGTTTTTGGGCACAAGATACAGCATTGGAATCCCTTAATCAGGCCCTTCACTTGGACTTGATGCTTCTCCATGCCTGCTGCAGGGCGTGGATGCGTGGATTTGCGCTATTTATAATGATTTTAAATTATTTTCTACGTGTCTGTCTCTCTGGCTTTGCATTTCACTTCCCCCCCTCTCTTTCCCTCTCTCCCCCCTCTCTCCCTCTCCCTCTTTCCCTCCCTCCCCCTCTTTCTCTCTCTCTTTCTCTCTC
>NW_004797419.1:814103-820723 GCF_000002075.1 Aplysia californica
TGAGAGTGAAGCACACGTCTTTCCTTTTTCTTCTTTGCAAATCTTGATACAGCCTGTACATTGCGCTTAGGCTCGATCCGTCTTCTAGGTATATCCTGCCACTGGATCCACAGCAGTAATGGGACGGAATTGTCGGAAACTGTTGATATGGGCCTTTATACCCTGAACTGTTTCCTCGCCTACTGTGGCACTCTCTGATCAGCAAAAACGACACCAACATCAATAATTTTCTCAAAAGCACGTAGACAACATTCTGTTTAATACGTTATGTGCCCAGGAAAAATGTGAGACACACGGCTTGTCGTCAACTACCAGATCTGCAAAGACCGTAGTACAGAGAAGCTTTCAGTCTTGATTGTGCTTTCAGTGTTCCCACACAAGTGGGAATGACCTTTTGACACATGGGACAATGAATTGTCTGGATGTTTATGTCTCCCACTCTTCCAATAGTCGGGGAATATATTGTATTTCTTTTGTGCATCATTTTCTGGTGGCATGTGGGACAAGTTTTGTTACAACCATGGCCCATGACTTTTGAAGCCACTTTCTTCCCTTTGAACCCAGTGTATGCCAGCCCACTGTTGTTGAATGTTTTTGTTTCCTCTGGTCCGGCACGCGTGATCGTTTTCTTGACACGTTCTTGGTGACATTGTCTGTATACTCTGAGAACACCTCGGAGAGGACGAATGATGGTCGTGAGGTCACTGGAATGGTTTAGTTGGGTGGGAAAGAGTCCCCCACGTGTCGGTGTGACATCATCAATTTAAAAGAGGCTTGATTCCTCTATTCGGTCTGTGCTGTGTTGAATCTCAACTTGGATTGTTGATGTAGCTGTCGCTGAAGACGAAGACGAGGAAGTGCGCTGATCTGGGGCCTTGAAACGTGATGTACTTGTTGCTTTTGATTGTGCGGCAAGGGGTAGATAGTCGTCTACATCACTGTCAGAATCGCTGGCAGGAGGCAATGCTGTGCGGTTTAACATTAAAGTCCAAGTGTTATTGCATCAGCGTTAGATCATTCGGTGTCCGTGTCACACACATCGCCATTCCCTATTACTTGTGTCGACCTGTGACCCCTGTACTGTATATCCATGACATAACTATACAACTCAACGCAGCGAGACCCAAAGAAGGGTGGCGTTGTTCTGGAAGACTCCTGTATCTGGCGCATACAGGACTCTTGGACCACGTAGATAGTGTAGCAAATTCCTGTATGATACCTTACAGGAATTTAAGCGAACAATATGTAGCAAAAAATGCGAGCAGGAATTTTCTAACTTTGTTTCTACTTAACGCACAGGTTTCATCGTTTGACACAAGGTGTGTCTTGTACCCCGTATTCGATTTCTGCAAAAAAAACGATTTTTGGAAATTTGGTCTATACAGGAGTTTTTGACTCAGACGACGATGTGTAAGTGCGTATTTGTCAAAAGGTCACCAGAAGCAATTAAAGATGGCTCGTTAGCGTGTGTCGGGGTCGGAAGGGCGGCCTGCACACGTGTCGCTGTATGTATGTATGTACGTATGTATGTATGCATGTATGTATGTATGTATGTATGTATGTATGTATGTATGTATGTATGTATGTATGTATGTATGTATGTATGTATGTATGTACGGACGTACGTACGTACGTACGCACGCACGTACGCACGCACGCACATACGCACGCACGCACGCACGCACGCACGCACGCACGCACGCACGCACGTACGTACGTACGTACGTATGTATGTATGTATGTTTGTGTGTGTGTGTGTGTGTGTGTGTGTGTGTGTGTGTGTATGTGTGTGATAAGCAACTTTGTAATATGCTACATACATGTCGTATAAACAAATCAAAACAACATAAGCACAAAAACTCAGCCCGGAGTATACTCAAGAGAGTAGATGCCTGCGAAGTTCTTTGCTTTTGGCGACCACAGCATCAATGACGTCTTCATTGTCCAGTTTGGTCAAGATCTCCTTTTCCAATGACATCAGCATAAATGTCTCAAGATGTTCTGATGTCATTGTGCTTCGGAGACAGGTTTTGGTTCTCTTCAGGGCAGTAGCTTCGTCTGTACAGAATTCATCATCCATTCGCCTGCGTCGTCTTTGCAGTTTCAAGGGAAGCGACTCTTCCACGAATGAATCTGACCCACTCTGCTCCAGTGCATCATTTACCCACTGAACAAACTTTGCAGCTGCATTTTGAGAAGCTTCGGAGTCCGCCCTGAGGGCCTGCATGTTTGACAGCAACTCCGCCACCATCTTGTATACAGTCAAAAGGTCCAATTGCACGGTTTGCAGATACTTAGAAAGAGCTGTAGAGCGTTAAAATATTTGCAGATACACTTGCGCTGTGAGAACTGTTTCAAACTTGAGTAGAGCATCAATGTATCCTCTTACTTTAGCTTTAACGACTGCTTGGGTGTTGTCAGCAACAAGTATAGCGTTGAGGCTGGTGATCACTTCAACAAATAGAGCTTCGGGTGGATTATTGAAAGAACCAAATACCTCCCTCAAGGCAGCATATTTTGACCACCATCTGGTGTCACCAATGGTTCCCAAGCTCTTTATAGTTGTTGAGTGCCTGCTCCAGATGTTCCTCCGTTGATAAGATTCCCGAAAGAACACTGCAATAGTGCAATGTCGTTCATCAATGTAAATAGCGATGCACTGTTCACTACAGCACTTGTGGCCTCCGAAACAACAAGGTTCAATACATGAGCGTGGCACCTAATATGGATCTGTATTGGAGCTTTGTTTGAAAGTAGAGTACTGAAACCTCTATAGTGTCCCTGCATGTTTGCTGCACCGTCAGTTATGCTCCCAATGCATTGTTTTGAGGTCAAGATTCAACCCTTGCATAATTTCCGAAACTATCTTTACAAAAGCTTCGCATGTACATGTAGTTTCTTCGCACTTCACTATGCTCACCAGTCTTTCTTGGATGTTGCCAGTATTATCCACACGACAATGGATCAGTGGTCCTGAGTTGCTATGCCCTGCGTTGTGTCAATTTCCACAGCAAACATGTCTGTTATTTCTTCTGAAATGAAGCAACAGATCTTATCCCGAATAACCGTGATGATAGAATTCACAGTAGTTTTGGACAAAACAGTAACAAATAAGCGTCTGCCTTTTGAACTGTTTGCCTTCTCATTTTTTGTTTTGCTGTTATGGACTACGCGAGAGATGAGATCAGCTGTGCATGAATCATATTTACGTAGCAACTTAACAATTTCCAGGAAAGTACCATGGTCAATTTCTGCATTGTCCAAAGTGTAGGCTGCCTCTTCCGTACTTCCTCTGTACTCTGTAGCTTAGTCCCCTCTTGCCTATGAGTTTAACTACATCCACAACTCGATTCATCACTTGCCGTTTCTTTCTGACTTCATCACAGTAGTCATTTCACCAACACGTGAGAAATGCATGATTGTTTTTTTATCAACCAGGTATGCTGTTGAGCATTGCAGGTGCAAAGATGAACGTTCATTCTGTTCATAGAGGAATGTACATGCCGCAGGTCTTTCATCTCCTCAAGAAATGCGGATGTGTCTGAAGTGGCAGAAAACACCAAACAGACAGAACAGTGAAGTGCATGGGAGTCTTTGTTGTAAGACAGCCACCATTTGTTAGAACTGTCTTCACGAATGAAACATCTTTGCACCACTCGATTATCAGTTTTCTGACGTGGATGGTGATTCCAAAACAAGAACCTTTCTTCTTCTGTGCATGGTTTCTCATCTTCACTTCCTGCGGCTTCGAGTTCAGTATGTGCAGTCTGTTCTGTGCTAGCCAGGGCAAAGCTCCCCTTTCACTTGTTGGTTTAATTTCTCTCATTTCACCTGATGATGGTCCAGCAACTAATTCACCGCTTTTGTCCTCCTCGTCAAGTTCCGTTGCTTAGCCTGCTGATAGATCAGCAGCAGCTGCCAATCCACTACTTTCGTGCACTTGGTCAAAATCCATTGTTTCAACTGCTGTAGGTCCTGCTGCATGTGCCACCTTAATCGAACAGCCCGATTTCATTTTGTCTCCATACAGTTACGGGCCAGTTTTGTACCTTTGTTCACTGTTATCACAACATGTTTCTGAACGTAGCACAATAGGCAATATGTTTACGTCGGCCGCCGGGATCTCAGCCAAGTAGACAATTAGAAAAAAATCGTACGTTTTAAAACGTTATTTTCTTCGAGGTTACAAGTAGATTAAACATTGCAGAAAAAAGGAGTACTGGTCTTATAAACACAGTAACCTGATGACCTTTTTAAAAAACCAAGCGGCCCACTTTGTCCTTTAAGCACCGGCCAACCTTTTCCCTTCGGCACCGGCCCACTTTGTCCCTTCGACACCGGCCCAGGGGGCATTGCCCAAATGCCCATAGGCCAGTCCGCCCCTGTTTGTGGTGCCATGTTTGCACGTAGCTGAAGTCTACAGAATCGCAAAAGAATGTTGTTACATAGTCCTTAGCCTTTGAAGATAACCATGGCTTCTCAAATTGGTCTGTTGACGGTGACTGTGGGTTCGGAGATGACTGGTAATGCCTAACCGGGCTCGGAAGTTTTACCCACAGTGTGGGCACGGGTAGTCCGGGTTGGAATTGTGATGGAGGCAGATTTGAACTTGCGCACGTTGCATTTTCTTGTGGATTCGGCGATAAGCTTGGCCTCTGCTGCTTTGGCTCCCTTAGTTAATTTGCAGCGCCTGGCGGGGCGGTCTAGAGCCAGTGTTTCCCACGAGTCATTCATGTTCAGGGTTTCTAGTTCTTTTAGTGAGACAACTTGGAGGCAGTGTTTAAAACATTTTTCCTGCCCTCTAACTGAGCGATTGCCATGAAACAGCTCTTCATACCTCAGCTGTTTGGGCAACTGGCTGTCCACCATTCTGACCACGTGGCCGGCCCATCTGGCTTGCGTTTTCTGGGGGAGGATGTAGATCCTGGGGATTCCGGCCCACTTTAGAAGATCCGTGTCTGGGGCTCTGTCCTGTCATTTGATGTGGAGCATTTTACGGAGACTGCTCAGGTGGAGTTAACTGAGCTGCTTGTCGTGTCTGCTGTAGACAACTGATGTCTCATTGGCATAAAGAAGGATGGTAAGTACCACTGCCCTGTACATCTTCAGCTTTGTGGAGAGGCTGAGTCCTCTGAGCTCCCAGATACTCTGGCAGGGTCTCCTGAAAGCAGCGCTGACTTTGGCAACTCTGTTGTTGAAGAGCATGCGGATAAGGAAAGACCCATACAATCCAACATGCTTTATAAACGACAAAGAGGGAAATGCCATTCTCGGCAAACATGCAATTAAGACAAGATGGGAAAATTACTTCCAAGAACTACTCAACCCAGACGTTGCCGCGGACAGCAAGAAGAGTTCCAACCATCATATGGAGAGATCAAACAGAACCACCAATACTTCCCTGTGAAATAGAAAAGGCACTCAAGACCAGCCCCAAGAACAAAGCCCCAGGACCTGATGACATCCCAGTGGAAGCCATAAGAGCTTGTGGAAACACCGGTGTACTGTGGCTGAGGCGAATTTTCAACAGAGCCTGGGAACAAAGAAAATGCCCAGAAGACTGGCAGAAAGCCACAGTGGTACCATTATGGGGGAAAAGGGCAACAAACGCGACTGCACAACATATAGAGGCATCTCATTGTTAAGCCACTCAGGAAAGATACATGTATGCAAAGATATTAGAGCAGCGCATAAGACCTATTGTAGAGAGAAATCTGAGCAAAGCTCAGTTTGGATTCCGAAAGGGAAGAGGATGCACGAATGCCGTATTCGCATTACGACAGATATGCGAGAAAACAATTGAACACAACAAAGAATCCAACATCGTCTTTATACTATTAGACCAGGTGAAGGCCTTTGACAGAGTAAACCATGCAAAACTCTGGAAGGCATTCGAAAAGTATGGCGACAGAGGACAAATGTTAGATAATGTCTGAGCTCTATATACCAACTGCAGAAGCTCAGTAAGAACGAAGGAAGGCAATACTGACTGGTTCGAAGTAAGATATGGAGTACGACAGGGATGCGTTCTATCTCCCCTCCTGTTTATAATATATGGACGCAATAATAATAATAATAATCAATAACGCAAGACGCAAACCAAAGCCCAGAAAGCCCCCCCCCCCCTTTCCACGCTTAACGGCAACAGAGGATGAAAAAGTAAAAGTAAGTAAGTTGTTGATTACAACATCCGTATGGTGGAAAATACCATTCTGAAGAGAGTTGTGGCAAGGACACACCCTTGTTTGACGCCATTGGTCACAGGGAAGGTGTCTGACTCGTCTCCGTCTTCTAGAACCTTAAGCACCACACCATCGTGAAGCTGTCTGCCGATTGGGATGAACTTACTTGGGCATTGGTACTTCTCCGTGATCCCGCTCTGCCTTCCCTGCCGACAGTGTCGAAGGCCTTCTTTAAATTCACAAAAGGCCACGAAAAAATCGCAGTGTTGCTCCTGGCATTTTTCCTGAAATTGGCGGGCAGCAAAAATCATGTCTGTAGTTCCGCGTTTGGCCGCAAACTGCACTGAGTCTCTGGGAGGAGTCCCTGTTCAAGATGGAGTGTGTGTGTGTGTGTGTGTGTGTGTGTGTGTGTGTGTGTGTGTGTGTGTGTGTGTGTGC
>NW_004797419.1:821778-838911 GCF_000002075.1 Aplysia californica
AATAGTCGTGAGACGTCAGTAGAAAAACAAACGTGACAAAGATAGTTTCCCCCCGGCTACTGATCAAATTGCAATGATAAACTAATCTTGACATAATTCTATCTACGTTAAGAATTGCACACTGGACTGTGGAATCAAACGTTGCTCTATGCTCGGCTCTACACAGCAACACAACTTGTTTGGCAAACAATACGTTATAGGTAATAGATGGCACAGGTGTGTATCCAAATCGGCCCTTTTGCACAGTGTGTGCTTTGTAGAGTTCAATGTATTTTCCAGGAATTTTCTAGCAATTCCTGGTATCAGAGAAACGAAAATGCCTCCAATTTGAAAATAAACTACTTTTGATTGAGAAGATCTTTATTTATCTACACAAAAACCTATTATTTGCCATAATGAACTCTTGGATTCCGCGAAATTGAAGACCAGTCCCGACGACTTTGTTGAATCCGAGTTCCTCTGTATTGAACAAATTAATCATTACTGTGTATATAGATTCTAATTGAGAAGACTTCTGAATGTAAATAAACTTTGAATTAAGGCGTAGATTTGCCGCAGTATTGAAACGTACTTTGTGCGAAGGACATTATATATATATTTAATTAGTGTATGTTAATTTTTGGGTCCAAAACTGAAGTTTGTCGTCTTTGTTATGATCAGATGTGTTACGTCATGAGGGTAATGAAAAACCTAAAACTTATTTGTAACATACTCTTTGTTTTTACTTGTCAAAGAAAATTTACATAGTTGGTACCCCCTCCCCGGGGGGCGGTGCCGCTGACAGGAGTGTCTTTGGGCCATTCCCATAGAGGGGACATTAACTTGTTCTTATGCACAATAGGTTCAATGGGCCGATTCAACGATATAATGCTCATAACTGTGCCTGAACTACAACAAGGAACTGCTGCTTTTTCTTTCCTAAATCCTTATTAACATATTATTCTAGCATCTGCGTTTGTCGCAGCGGTCGCGATTTTTAGCATTTTTGGGTCCGCGAATCGTGGCCGCGATTTTTGCATTTTTCAGGGAAGACAAAACAACAAAGCTACTTCTTAACATATTCATATTAGACATGTATTTTGATAAGTTTTAAGATGTCCATGTGTATCTATTTTCATACGGTAAGTACTTTACGTTACCTAGTATTTATTTTGCTGTCTGTTTTTTAAATATTTTTTTCCCTCTTTGATGTGTTTTAATTTGCTGGTGTGTTAATGTTTCTACAAAATGTTCTGATGATCTGTTTTTCTTTTCTTGTGTTTATACAGCTTATTGTCATTTGATGCTGTTCCTACCCTTCTAGAAATATAAATGTGTTATGTTAGAGTAAAGTTAGAGCGTGTATTCACCAAAACCGAATACTGACACTGGCACACCCCTTGTGTGTGATTCCATAATTTACATGTAATATCCTGTAGTCCTACTTTTTTTTAAAAAGTACGCACGTTTGGGGTTAAAACAGCCAATCTTGGGATAGGTGGACACGAGCCCTACCTAATTAAATTTATTAATTTTTGTGGTTATTTATCTGGGCTATTCTAATTTTGATTTCATTCTGTTGTGAAACCTTTATTTTTCACATTTTTACACTCTGGGTGACTATAAATGATATTCTGGATGCTTAAAACTGAGCACAAGAAATTCTGGTGCTTTAGATTGTTACCTCTATTAACATATATTACAGAGAGTTGAAAGCTTGACTTGAAAATTTATGGCAACTTTTTTGGCAACTTTTGCCACTTTTTGTGGCAACTTTTGGACAAAAAAATGGCAACAAACGCAGATGCTAGATTATTGTCATTTTCCTCTACATGTGTACTTCTTTTGTATGTTTTATAACACCCTTGTGACCCGCTATTTCCGGGGTGCCTTGATAGTCGAAGCAGACTCTGTGCTGTTGAAGCTAGAGAGGTGAGCAGAGTAAGCCTGATTCCCTGTAAAAACTTCTCTGTTGACATCCACCCCTTGGCGCTCATATGACCTTAGTTGCGAGCGTCGTAAAACCTCTACTAAAACTAAAAGCTAAACGTAGTTGGTAGTTTACTTATATTATGTTACTTCTGGTTTGTTCATAACGTGTGCCAGAAACAATTTCATCAGTTAGATTTGATTTGTTTTGCCTGTATTTGTTCTGTTCGTTTTTTAATCTATGTTTTACAATAAAGCCTCAGCTTTGCTGAAAAGTGGTCTAAGTATTGTTATTGTTGTTGTGAACAAATTTGTGGCTATTATGATGAAAAGCAGCATAGCACCAAGACTGTTGCATAATTATGGTAGGCCTACAGCTATGACAAGAACTTAATCTGTAAGAGCAATCATTAGGCTACATGGAGAATTACAGTAACTTCATAAAATGTGATTTTGGTCCTTATACAGTCCAGTCCATTCATGTCGGCCTCTGTTAATATTACAAGAACTCGGATAACAGTGATGAATCAAATCCCCGGGTTTTTTGCTCTCTAAGTGTAAGTAATATGAACCTGGCTATTAATAAAAGAGTTCAATTGGCGCAGACTCGGACATGTATTATAACTGTGATCTTGCAGCACATGAACTTGCTTTCGATTCGTCAAATTATTAAAATTTGTCTCAACCTAGACATTTCACCTGTTTATAAGATGGCTTGCCTAAACATAAACTTTAAAACCAGTGGCGTGGCTCTCCAAGCGCAAATGGCGCCATGGCGCCACCCTTTGAAACGGAGAAGGGATTTTCAAAAAAGGGAATACGATTTTCCAAAACTTAACTAAATAATACAATATTTTTTCAAACAAATCTGTTATTCAGTGTTCATCCCTAAGTACGCCAGTTTTTGTTAAGGTGTATATAATTCGGCTAGTGGGAGGAGGGCGGGTAAGCCTCCCGTTGCCGTTCGCAAGGGTCTCCCCGCGTCTTTTGTTCCCTACGTTTGACGTCACGGTGTCTCTGCCTGATCCCATCTGGGTGGTCATAGTTTAGGCGTGAAGTCTGGTCAATATAATTCAAAATGATCTATAAACTATTTGATTCAATCAGTTGAAAACAGGGTTTTCTTTCCAAGAATAGCAAAAAAAGTTTCTTTAATACCCCTTCCGAACATTTGACGGAAGACACAAGAGATATCACCAAGAACATAACTCCGCCAAAGATGCTACAACAGGTACTCCCATCACACTAAGAGATTGTACTGTTGGGCCAAAGGGCCGAGATGGATTTGGCGCCTGTATGGTAGGGAGGGGATGGAGTGGTAGTTAGCCTGGACATGGCATCATTGCGAACTGTGTAAAAATAGGTTTTATGGTCTGCTTTCTCTAGAAACCAGAACTACAAGTGAATCAGGGAATGGGGTCATTATGTCAAGACGCCCCGAGGGCAATAGTGCCTGCGTGTTCTTGACTGTGAATGTGTGCTTTTCTGCTGATCCGTGGGAAGTTATTGTTTTGTGTGTGAACAATTATAATGTGGTGTGATTGTGCGCATCTTGAGCGCCGAACATGGTTCTTTATCATCAGTTCTCTCTATATAAAAATTTGTACCGGCACATATCTTTTCTTCTCGCATGGAAGTAGGTGTCCCTGTATCAGTACAGTGGAATCCTGTTATAACGAGAGGGAGGGGACTGATGTCAAATGTCCGTTATAGCAAGATTCTCGTTATAAAGGACCCAGTAATAAATTCAAGGAAAATAGTAAAGTAGGCCTAATCTATGAGTCTGGTTTTCGGTTTATTTTGTTGTTGTAATCTCCCCTGAGGATGATTTGGTTCAACATGACCTTACTTGATCAAAAGTCGAATCAGGTTTCTTTCTCAAACGCTAGCGATATTGATAGCTCGGCGTTGGCGATCAGAAAGAAAGTTCTCTAGGCTAACTCGCCCGCTGTGTTGTCCCCCACCCCACCACACCCTATGGTGCGTTCCGTCTGCTTGCGCACAATGGGAACATACCACACCTCGCCCACGTCTCACATTCACTCCGTCCATCACAGTACAGCACTATGACCTATCCATCCCCGCATCGGTGAAGTGAGAGGCGTGGTAGACCTAGATATAGATAATCTAGACTAGGCTGGCCTATCACACGATGCGTTCTGCTTGTCTGTGCATGCCACACTCTCCCCACTCATTCAATCAGGCCTTCATTGTTGGCACTCGTGGGCTCTCCCATTCTTTGTTTCGCTAGATCACCAACATGTTTCTCAACTGGCGAGGTTTTACATTAATAAATAGCCTATGCGCTGTGCACAGCAGCAGCTATATTACGGTATAACCGACTCCCGTGTTTGTCCGATTGCGCTATAGCAGTATTTTATTTACATAGATAAAGAAGGGAAAAAACGGGGTTTTAGAATAGTGTCTTAATAACAGACTTTTCGTTATTTCAGGACTCGTTATAAGTGGATTCTACTGTATTAGAATTAAACGAAGAGGTGTATAGTATGTCTACAGTTTATAGGCATGTAATAAGTAGGCAATACTATTCGTTGTGCATAAATTTGTTCTTGGCGCCACCTTCTGTGGAAGTGACGCCACGCCCCTGTTTAAGACACATACCACCCCCTCCCCCCATCCATAGTGTTGAGGTCACTGATGGATTCCGTCTCAGTGTTCAGCAAAACAGCCCACTGGAAAAGGATATGCGGTAATTGAATACAGTGGAACTCGGTTTCGATGAACTGGGATTCAACCAATGATCGTATGACAAGATGGTTCACTCAGCCAAAAAAGTGTCCGGGGAAGTCCGCTCATTTCTTCAGATGACGCTGCAATAACTCTTTGTTTTGAAGCTCTCTTTCGTTTCTCCAGAAAAAGAATATAAGAATAGCACCTCCTTGCGTGAGCACTGTTCATCAGCTGTTCGGGTTCTTTCAGTGCGGAGTTTTAGTTTTATTTTATTTTAATGACCTCTCGCGTCTCATAATTTTAAAGTCAAGTTAAATGAAGAAAACAGTTGCCTCTTCCTCCGGAAGAGGTTTTTTTGTCAGCGTAACCATTTAAAAAAAGGGTGACCTTATTTAAGCCACATCTAAATAAACTGCCCTCCCCCCCCTCCTTAACCGTATTTAGGCCACATATTATATGGCCTAAAAAGCTAACCTCCGTCCCTAACCTTATTTAGGCCACATAGCCTATATGGCCTAAATAGGCGAAACCCCCACTCCCTTACCTTATTTAGATTTTTTAACTAACCATGGATTCGCAAGAAGATCGAGATTCTACAGATCTTTTTATTTAGTGCGGGGGATTATTTCAAAATAGAGGATTGATACTGAATGAAAAATGGACCAAGGGTAGGTGTTGTGTGTGTGTGTGTGTGTGTGTGTGTGTGTGTGTGTGTGTGTGTGTGTGTGTGTGTGTGTGTGTGTGTGTGTGTGTGTGTGTGTGTGTGTGTGTGCGTGTGTGTGTGTGTGTGTGTGTGTGAGAGAGAGAGAGAGAGAGAGAGAGAGAGAGGGTGGGTGTATATGTATTCGGAACTCGAGAGAGAGAGACAGAGAGAGAGAGAGAGAGAGAGAGAGAGAGAGAGAGAGAGAGAGAGAGAGAGAGAGAGAGAGAGAAAATGTAATAGTGTCTCTGTATGTGTGTGTGTGGTGTGTGTGTGTGTGTAATGTTTGTAAGTGTAAATGCGTGAATGTGATTATGTGCGTGAGTATCTATCTGAGTTGTACGGTCCAAATGTACATTATTTTGTTGAGAAAATTTTACATAGAACTCAACTACAAACACTTCTATACAAAGTCACTGAAATATTGCTTTTGTACTAATTGAGGTACTGTACGGGGTAATTTTAAAAATCACCCACAAGGATAATTGGACAAAATGGGCAATATCTTTACTGCTAATGGTCATCATATATTTAGTTTTAGACAAATCCAGTATCATTCTCTTTTTTTTCTTAACTGCTCATGATTATTAAAGGGTAAGCCAACTAGGGAGTAATTTTCTAATATTATGGGCATTCTAAAAAATTTAATACTTGTTTTGGGAACATATAATATATGTTCCAAGTAAAAACCGTGAAAAGATGACCAGAAAATAACAAAATTATCTTATGATCTTCGCTTGCGCTTGCAATTTTTTTGACAAATTATAGTTTACCTCATTATCTATATTTTTTTCCTCTCACATTTTTCTTCACTATTCAGGACACCTGTTTTGTTTTCAATTATTATCAAGGAAGTGGATAGGTGGACCACGAGGTCTATCTAGCCAAAAGGATTGGTGGACCCCGGGGTCTACCTAGCTAAATACTAGGTTTTAGGAATGTTTGTGAACCCTGGAATCACCGTATTGAAATAAGTAGATCTAGGTTTGACTAAGGATTGGTGGACCCCGAGGTCAACGTTGTGAAATAAGTAGGTTAAATTTTAGGATTGGTGGACCCCTGGGTCAACATAGTGAAATAAGTAGATCTCTTTATAGTAGGATTGGTGGACCCCGGGGTCAACGTGGGGAAATTATAAGTACATCTTGGTTTAATTAAGGATTGGTGGAGCCTGGGGTCAATGTAGTGAAAGAAGTAGATTTAGGTTTTATTTTAAGGATTGGTGGACCCTGGAGTCAACGTAGTGAAATAGGTAGGTTTAATCAAGGTACCCGGGAGTCCACCAATCCTTAATTAAACCGTCTTATTACACTACGGCATATGGTGACCCCGGGGTCCATTGATCCTTAATAAAATTAAACCTACTTATTTCACTAGGGTGACCCGGGGTCCACCAATCTTTAAAGAAACCTACTTATTTTACTACGGTGACTCCGGGGTCCACCAACCTTTGAAGAAACCTAGATATTTCACTACGGTGCCCCCGGGGTCCATCAATCTTTAAAGAAACCTACTTATTTCACTACGGTGACCCCGGGGTCCACCTGTCCCAAAACCTCGTATTTCGCTAGGTAAGCCCTGGGCCCCGCGGTCCAACCTTAAACCAACTTTTTTCACTGCGTTGCCCCGGAATCAACCAATCCTTACTACTAAACCTACTTATTTTACTATGGTGACTCCGGGGTTCACATCCTAAAACCTAGTATTTCGCTATGCAGACCACGGGGTCCACCTATCCTCTACAGGACTATTATCAGTTAGCAATTTTCATTGATTAGCATAATTTTAAAATTAGGTGGCCTAAATATTGTCAGGTGGGGGATTGACCTTATTTAGGCCATATGTGGCCTAAATAAGCACTCCCTTAAAAGAAACACTGTCAATTTTGAAAACTTTAATTTTACTTCACAACAACAAACAATGATGATAATGCCAATAATTATCTCAAAGGATTTTTCTAGAAGCTCAAACAAGGGGGAAAAATCAATGCATGTCATGTACATGTATCAATGCAATTTTTACTATTGCCAACAATGAGAAGTCACAGTTTTGACAAGGAAGCCAAGTTAAGTTGATAAGGCCTCATTAACTCAACTGAATTTGAAAACAAGTTTCCACAGCCTGAAACCAAGTTGTGCCTGATCTGAAAATGTGATCTATGTATTGAAGTCGGTAGCCTACAATTTCCATTCAAGCCTTCTTTGGTTGGGCTATTGAAGAACTGCCTTGTGTATGAAAATGACGTCAACTGTATACATTCCTTCTAATAAAGCTACTGAGAATATGATAGGTTGTGGAAATAATAATCCTTTTATTCTATGTTTCGAAATCTGTTGCTACTTGCAGTTCACACATTTTGTACATTACCTGAAATTAGTAATTACATTATAATGATATATTTATCGACTTGCTCATTATATAGTCATAAGATAATTAGATCTACCTAAGTCATTTTTGGCCGGTTTGGAGTTTTTGGATCTGAAATGAAGAGCAGAGCCAGCTTTGTGACATATTAATATATATAGTTCACTTGGACAAAAGAAAAATCCAAATATAAAATCAACTGAGTTTTTGAACGTACGAAAACTCAAGCGTTTTGTTTCTCATTTTCTCAAAATGGCTCAAAATAAATGACTTAGGCATTTATCTTTTGAGCGTGACGTTATATTTATAGCAGTAACTATTACTTTTAATTGCTTAAGAGGGATCTGGAATTTACGTCTTCTTTTTAAAGTCCGTCAAGTTTTAAGTTTTTTGTTAGTAGAGTTAGTATAGAGAGATTTGCACCTCCTCCTTCCTAAATTTGAGGCCAAACAAATTAATATAGTGGAGTCCACTTATCGAGTCCTGAAACAACGAGAAGTCTGTTATAAAGACACTATTCTAAAACCCCGTTTTTTTCCCTTCTTTATCTTTGTAAATAAAATACTGCTATTGCCCAATCAGACAGTCACGAGAGTCGGTTATAGCGGAATATTGCTGCTGCTGTGCTCAGCACACAGACTAATTAAACATAAAACCTCGCCAGTTGAGAAAATTATTGGTGATCCAGCGAAACAAAGAACGGGAGAGCCCACGCGAACCAACAATGAAGGCCTGGGCGAATGAGTGGAAAGGGTGTGGCGTGCGCAGACAAGCAGAACGCATCGCGTGATAGGCCAGCCCAGTCTAGGTTATCTAGGCATACGTGCCTCTCACTTCTCTGGTGCGGGATGGAGAGGTCACAATGCTGTGATAGATGGAGTGAATGTGTGACGTGCGCAAGCAGACGCAACGCACCACAGGGTGGGGTGAGGTGGGGAACAACACTTTGGGCGAGTTACGAGTAGCCTAGAGCCAGAGCCCCTTCTTTCTGATCGCCAAAGCCGATTTGTCAACATTGCTAGTGCTAGAGAAAGAAACCTGATTCGATTTTTGATCAAGTAAGACCTAGAGATCATGTTGAACAAAATCGTCGTCAGGGGGAAATACAAAAAGGAATAAACAGAACAACAAACTCATAGATTAGGCCTACTTTACTATTTCCATTGAATTTATTACTGGATCCCTCATAACGAGAATCCTGCTATAACGGACATTTGCACCGGTCCTCTCCCTCTCGTTATAACAGGATTCCACTGTATCTGCTTTTAAAGATAAAAAAAAACGGAGACAGGCTCGCGTACACGTCACACACACACACACACACACACACACACACACACACGCACACACACACACTCACGCACGTACACGCACTCTCTCACACGCACACACACACTCGCACACACACACACACACACACACACACACACACACACATATACTCAGACAGACAGACACACACATTCAAAGAGAGGTGTTACAACAATAGCTTTGACGAATGTCGAACAATGGTAAACCGTTTTGGTTGGGGTTTGTTTTTTTTGTCACCGAAAAAATAGCATGAAACTTTCAGATTTCTCTAACAAAGTAGGCCTATGTTGTCTGTCTGCACCGTCTTTCAAAGATGAATAATTTTCCTGCAAAAAGAATTTGGATTTTTTTCCCCCAGTTAATTAATAAATGTAGCTGTCTCTATCACTACTACATTATACATGTGCATGTTATACGAGGTCAAATCAAAGTTTTTTTCTTCCTTACTTGTTGGACTAAATCTCACCTATTAGATTTTATGCTGCTGCGCACCGCAAGGTCCAACGACGGTGAGATTTTTAAAATTGTGGTTGGACATGATGGGATCTGACTCTCGGGAAGGAGATTAGTTTAAAAAATCATGTCACGTCGGAAATTATGAAACTATGATATTTTGAAAGTTTACCGAGCTGTCTGTCTAGTGTCTGTCTGTCTGTCTGTCTGTCTAGTGTCTAGTGTCTGTTTGGCTTTCTAGCTTTCTGTCTATCAATCTTCCTGTCTCAATCTGTCTGTCTGTTATCTGTTTGGCTTTCTTGCTTTCTGTCTGTCAATCTTCCTGTCTCAGTCTGTCTGTCTGCATGTCTGTCTGCTTGTCTGTCTGTCTGTCTTGTTCTTTGGTTTCTGTCTGTCTGTCTGTCTATCTCTCTCTCTCTCTCTCTCTCTCTCTCTCTCTCTCTCTCTCTCTCTCTCTCTCTCTCTCTCTCTCTCTCTCCCTCCCTCCCCCCCCCTCTCTCTCTCTCTCTCTCGATTGTTATAATAATGTAAGTGTTAGTGCGTATTCGACTTGCTGTAGTGTTTGAATAGCATACCATTACACGCCCATCATTAAAAAAAAATAACACTAACATACACTGTATGGTACGTGAATAAAGGTGTTATATGTAAGCGCTTGATTAGATTATAGCTGTAACATCCCCTGTCCCTTGGGGGACCGAAATGGTAATGATGGACAGAGTGGCTTATTAGGGGAGTTCAAGATCGTATGTACATGTATGTACCTTTATATACACTGTGTGACATAGACCTGTTCTGAAACAACCGCAGATCTAAGAAATGTGGGAAAATATAACATTTTAACATTCCACAAAACTAAAATGACAAGAGCAATAGGTCTAATTATAGTAATAGTTATGATGAAAGCATCGGACAAATAAGTTGCAAAAGATAGATCACAGATCGAAATTCTTATCCAAAGAGCGACATTACATTACTTTCCCTTTGTTGAATCTGATCCCAGCTTAATATCGTCGCTTTATCGATGTCGTTCCCCGTATAATGCGGAGGTTAACATTTTGAACCTCAATTTGGGAGAAAAAAATGTGCTCTTATTACCCATGTATAGGCGAGTTGTATTTTATCATGTCCAAAGATTGCATTATTGTCTCTTATCGTTGTTATCAATGCGACACAGACGTGTGAATGAAGGAGGTGGTTGGCGCCGCGGGTACTTTGATGTGGTTTGATCCTTCTTTCTTAGGGACCGTTCACAAAGGATGTCAGCTAAAATTTGGCCTAAAATGACCCCACACTCCCCCCTTGTATCTTCTGTCATCATTCCCAGAACCCCACCCCCAGCTGACGTCAACCAAAATGTACATGCACATTTAGATAGAACCTTTGTATTTTAAAAATAAAAACTATTATTTTAGAATGCAACAAAGAAATACCCGAACTGTCAATATGGCCCAATTTAACCCTGTACTGATTTCAGGCCAAGAAAATATGGTCTATAATATTTTTTCTTCCTTTCTTCTCCCCCCTCCCCCCCTCCTCCAAACCTTTTAGAGCATCATGGTTGATGTCAACTTTGCAAGGACTCCCCATGTAAGGTCCATGTCAACTTTTGTCAACGTTTCACTACCCCCCTCTGAGCTGACGTCCCTTATTATTTATTAAACATATGTGGTCCCTAAATCTTTTCCGTCTTTTTTTTTGTTTATTACTCGCTTGTATCACTTCTAATCTTTAACACTTATATTACCTTATTGTGTTGCACGTGTTGTAAAACTCTTACTATAACCAAGGCACATAAAATCCCATTCACTTCAAGAGTCATTAGGCGTGTGCACGGACGTTTACGACTGCACTTAGCTCAATACTCATCCCCTGCTAAGGGCTCTTGAAAACGTAAACACCAGCTGCAGTTTAGACAGTTCAAGTGGGGTCGAAGTCTGAGGCCGCTTCCGCCTGTTTTATTTCCTCGATTGCGTCATTCACACGTGTCACTTTCTTCCTTTAAAAAAAGTCATCATCATCATCATCATCATCATCATCATCATCATCATCATCATCACCATCATCATCATCATCATCATCATCATCATCATCATCAATGGATTCCTGATCCTTCCCTGACGGTGAGATTGACACGTTGCAAAACTACACACTTTTGGTTCAAAGGCCATTGGCCTTTATGGCGAGTTGTAAAGTGAATCTGATATTATTAAAAAATTTTATTGTTGCTTAAAAGTTGTTTTAGATCACAAATGTATTTACACCGAATTTGAATATTTTAACTTTTTAGCATTTTAAAGTAAATTAGTTACCAGTCGTGAAGTGAACTTTCGCAGAGGTGAACAACTTGTGTTTCGCGCGCTCATATGACCTTAGCAGTTGCGAGCGCCGTAAAACCTTATACTGCTACTACTTTGGTTCTTACAGCGGATACCCATGGGTCAAAATTTAATGAACCCGGTCTGAATAATCGGATAGGGTCAGGTCGGGTCGATTAATGACCGCGCCAGTGCACATTTTGATTATATGGCATTGACCTCTGTTTTGTATCACCAAGTGTGACCAGGAAGTCCACAAAGGCCAATCGCATCCCGCGCCTAAACAAACGATTGGACACCACTCTGTCTAATAATAACCTTTTGATTTGTTGTTTTCTTCAAATTTGTATGAAACACATCAACGTGTGTTCAAGAAAAAGGAAACATGCCTGATTTTGAGGATTTTATTATATTAAATTGTGCCATATGTGGTAGCTTTGCCCCCCCCCCCTACCCTGTCCCCCCTTTTATCTTATTGAAAGACAGCCCGGTTAATTGTATCAAACGAATCATGTGGAGATTTGACGAACTTTAACTTGTAATTGTGAACTGGCTATTAGCCTTAAGCCCTACTGGTGATTTATTTTGCTGGCAGTACCAACCGACAACAACCCTATCATCGTGTGCCTTACGGCTGTCCGCACTTTCTTTTCCTTTTCATTTTTAAAAACATCCATAAACTACATGTATTATTTTTACCCCTACCCAATTGAAAATAAGCAAACACATTGTTATCGTCATTATAAATTATAATGAATAATATGTAACACCATAAAAGTAACAACAATAGAAGAATCAACATAAGATAGAACACATTTTTCACGACAAAAAAAATTTCAGGGAAGAGTTGTTCATTAATCATCTGGTTGACACTAGTTGAATTCATAGGCCAGAAGGGCGAGTCTCCAGCGTGACTCCATCTCAGTTCCTTCTAATTCCAATAACTGAACATAAATAGTGTGAGACAAATTGGGAGGAGGAGAACGTTAGTGGTGGAGGTTTTGGGAAAGATACTTGAGTCACCACAAGTCACATGTTGCATTCAGTATGTATATTTTATATATTTTATATATATACATGTACATTATACATGTATATATATATACAAATGTACATATATATTTAAGCTTAATTTGACTTGTCATGCCTGTCAGGAACAACTAGGGTTGAGAGGGGGATACAGCGTCTCAGCAGATACTCAATAAAAATTCTCCACACATGGGAATCAAACTCTGGTCCTCTGAGAGCGTTGGCTCTACACTACATAATACTTATACTATTCAATACAAATTAGGCAAGAAGCATAGGCATTTATCTAAAGTGGTTTAGAAATACTATTCTTTAGATACTGAAAGTGAACAAAGTAAATAATAATAATAATAATAATAATAATAATAATAATAAATGATGATGATGATGATGATGATAATAATAATAATAATAATAATAATGATAATAATAATAATACATGTAATAAATGTAGGGCCTAATAGTAATGGTGATAATATAATAATGATAATAATAATAATACATGTAATAATAATAATAATATAATAATAATAATAATAATAATAATAATAATAATAATAATAATAATAATAATAATAATGCTAAGAAGAAGAAGAAGAAGAAGAAGAAGAAGAAGAAGAAGAAGGAGAAGAAGAAGGAGAAGAAGAAGGAGAAGAAGAAGGAGAAGAAGAAGAAGAAGAAGAAGAAGAAGAAATATTATATTTGATCTAGTAATAATAATATTATTCAGATCTTATTGATCTGAGTGACAATCCAAAGAAACTGATCATAATCATAGTAGCAACAGGAAGCTTCTTTTATATATATTATGTCATTACAAAATGTGACTGATCTCTACACACAATGTTGGTACTTGCCGGTAAAACACGGAATGCAATTGGATGATAAAAACAAACCATGTACAACTCTTAAAACTATGATAATTATAATTTATATGATTATTATGATTATTATTTTTTTTGAATTATCATTATTATCAATATCGTTGTTATCATTTTAATCTTTACAACGGAAGTAATGATTATATTTGAGCTTCTGTTCTGTATACTTATACTATACAAATGCACAAGAATAGGGAACCGCTTTGGTGCAAGATACGTATGTACTGCTTTCGGCATGTACGTTTCTTTTTATACAATGAACCTGTCCTACCTGTTTCAGATACAGTGTTTTGGGCAACTGGGAGCACAATGGATATATACACGGTTACTGCTTTATGTAATACAACACATCGCAAGAAAATAAATACACAAAAACACGGGTACGTCGATGGTCCTTGGTTGCCGGGGAATACTTGAATACTTTGCTGGACCTTTAGCAAAAAGGAGACGACACCAATGTGTTTCATCGTATTCCTTAAATATGGGCTAGAAAAGAAGAACTGAAGAGAGGGTAACAGCCAAACAAGACAAAGGGTGAACGTGAGTACAACAGTGTCTTTATCTCATGTTGGGGAACGTGGTCTTTGTTGCAATCAATCCACTTACGTCCAAATTTGGATAATTTTTTATTTTTACACCCTCTCAAAGCTCTGTCAAAGATGCATCTTTCAACATCAGAACAATGCAGTTTAATGCTATTGCCAAGGCTAACAATTGTCTTGTCTTTCATGATTCCTGTTAGGAACAACACAACAAAAACTAGATCTAGAATTATTATTTTTTTTTGGAGGGGGATCTCTGGTGAAAAAAAAGGACCCAAACGAACTTAAGTAGATTGCTTGTGACACCGACGGAGTGGTCTTGGTGACTCGGCTTTTGCTCGTCCTCTGAAGCCTCAGATTCCCGTGGTGGATGTAGTGGAGGCGCCCGAGGTGGGCCCGGAGGAAGGGTGGTCAATGAGACTGGACAACTGCGAGGAACCTCTCTTGGAGCAGCCCAGCATCTTAGCCAGTTCCTTTCGGAAGCGTCGCCCAGTGAGGCAGTAGAGCAGGAAGTTGGTGGACGAGTTGAACACGACACCCGTCTTGGCGAAGGCAAACGCCGACGAGACTTTGGTCATGTCGGCCTACAACACGGAATGATTGCAAAGTTTATATTCATGATGTGCCTTTTTGTATTCGGCAAGATCAATGTCTTGTCCAGTGAGTGAACATGTAGATCTAATATAGTTCACCGCTTGAGCCGTTCGTCATCGCTTTATTCTCACTCACTCACTCACTTTCTCTCTCTCTCTCTCTCTCTCTCTCTCTCTCTCTCTCTCTCTCTCTCTCTCTCTCTATCTCTCTCTATCTTTCTCTCTCTGTGTATTATATATATTGAGGACTCCACTGAAAGAGCAAGCATAGTCACATAAATCATTCTACTGACATGGGGCTGTTTCACACAAAGTCGATGCAGGACAAAAAGTGGCACGTCATCAAAATCATTACATAAGTTCTTATTACAACACACTCTTGCAAAACCAAATGTACAAAATTAGATCTACGATTTCAGTGGCTTAGACACTTTTCCTTTTTTAGAAGAGTTTTTACGGCGCTCACGACTGCATAAGGTCAAATGAGCGCCAAGGGGTGGACGTCAACAGAGAAGTCCATACAGGGAATCAGGCTTACTCTGCTCATCTCTATAGCTTCAACAGCACAAAGTCTGCTTCGACTATCAAGGCACCCCGGAAATATCGGGTCACAAGAATGTGACAAACATACAAAAGAAGTAGAGGAAAAAACGAAATGATTAGGAAGGAAGAAGCAGCAGTTCCCAGTTGCAGTTCGGGCACAGACTTTATGAGCATGACATTGATGAATCAGCCCATTTACAATTCTACAGTGCATAAGAACATGTTAATATCCGCCCTTTGGAAATGGCCTAACCTAAAGACACTTCAGTCAGTAGCACCGCCCCAGACTTTGAAAATATAATTATAACAATTTCGCTTAAGTAAGAGAATTACAAAACACAACATGGTCAAGCCTTGTGGTTATGCTACCAGACCCATAATCGTGAGATTAATTTCAATAAGAACCCACACGATAAAGACAATAATGTTTTACGCTTTTTGCTCAAGTCACAAGACGAGAGATGACCACGCTAACAAATAAACAAACAAACCCCCCCCCAAAAAAACCAACAACCCAAAAACCAAAAACATGTTTATCTAATGTCCAGTCGGGGTGGGAACTCATCACATGTGTACTTTTCATGAAACAAGAGGTTTTTTAAAAGCTACGTGCATTTGAAAAGCAAGGAGTTTTTAATGGAGATAGGTATAGTATTATATGTTCATGCATTGAAATAAACTTTAATGCGGTCAAAAATTCGTGGCGCAACTTATTCACTTATTGTCAAATAATATCCTCTCAACTATACGAACATAAACCCTCCAGCATTTGCACAGTGACTTGTATCAATTTGTCTGAACAGATCAATATTTTGGGAAAGACCTGTAGGCTATATTCTAGAAAATTCCTTAATAAATACTAATAAATTACCAGAGTGGGTGGTTTCTTCTGATTTTAAAAGGTTTACAGCTGGGACGAAATCGCTTTAAAAAGCAAGTCCGTCATTTTTTCTAATCGTCAGATTATCTTCATTGAACGCATGTTTCCTGAACTTTTACTTTTAGTGCAAAAAAGTGTTCATTATAAATTAAATTAATTTCTTGTAACTAGTTTTGCCACTAAAGTGTTATTGGTGAGCTGTGACGTAACCCATATGCGTATACACAATGTGTGTGAGAAGTGGGAAATGCTGTGAACAATTCTATTTTCCGCGTGAAGGAGGTTTGTACATGTAGTATTTTATATCAATTTATGAAGAAACGTTTTTTTAAAGTCTAGCCTGAATTGTTGCGAAAAAATAAGATTAAGTTAAGGCAAATTGAGATAAACTGTTGTGCAAATTATCGGTGACATTGATTCACCCGTTATAAAGATACTTGCAGAAAAGTTACACAACGAATTTTTGACCGCATTATATTATTAATAGTGCACGCATGTGCGTCACTCACCCATGACGGTTGGCGCATGGCGAAACACTGGATTATGCACTGGAGGCCGATGAAGAAGAGGAAGGTGAAGGTCACCGTGAGCAGGAGACGAGTGATTTGGTTCTCGGACTGTTTACTTTTCATCACTGATGCGTTGGTCTTTTTGTCCGCCATCTTCTTGTTTGTCTTGTTCAGCTGGAAGTATTGTTATTGATTTATTGCATCAAGTTTTAGAAGTATTTTTATGATTGCGAACCTACATAATATAATTCCTGACGGATACATTTAAACGTTACTGGTATTTGTAAACATTTTTTTTTCGCAGGAGGGGCTCGTGTGCGCACTCGTGTGTGCATGTGTGTGTGTGAGTGTGTGAGTGTGTGTGTGTGTGTGTGTATGTGTGTGTGTGTGTATGTGTGTGTGTGTGTGTGT
>NW_004797419.1:841595-842744 GCF_000002075.1 Aplysia californica
CATACACACATACGCCATACGCACACACTCACAAACCCACAAATTCAAACACACACACGTCTTGTGCGCAGTAGAATTGTAAATGGGCTGATTCATCAATGTCAGGCTCATAATCCTTACTATCGTCTTTTTTCCTCTACTTCTTTGGTATGTTTGTCACACTGTTGTGACCCGCTATTTCCGGGGTGCCTTGATAGTCGAAGCAGACTCTGTTCCGTTAAAGCTAGAGAAGTGAACAGAGTAAGTCTGATTCCCTATAAGGACTTCTCTGTTGACAGTCACCCCTTGGCGCTCATAATTTGACTCATTACTATTCCATCTGTGTTAGAGCGAAATATTTGCATAAGGTCATATGGGCTCCAAGGGGTGAATGTCAACAGAGAAATCCTTACAGGGAATCAGGCTTACTCTGCTCACCTTCCTAGCTTCAACAGCACAGAGTTTACTTCGACTATCAGGGCACACCGGATAGAGCGGGTCAGAACAGTATGATAAAAGAAGTAGAGAATAATATCTATGAATTTGGGAAAGTGACGAGCTGAAAATGTAAGCTTTCAAGGTAAAGGGGACAAAAAAGAATGCTCACATAACTGTAAAGAAAAAAAATAGTGTGACACATCGAAGAAAGGTACAGTAGAAATGAGTATCCCAAACAGGATCATATTAATTATGGACAAGCAAAACCTGTGGACCGTTTCTGTTGTGAAGTGGGCGACAAAGAAATATATAAGAACGGGAAAATCCCCAGACAGGACGTATCTACGAGTACGGGGGCTAACCTATACGTTACCTTGGCTTTCGTGAGCCAGCAGACCATAATGTATCGGTCCACTGTGACTCCCACTGTGAACCAGATGCTGCAGATGATGGTGAGGAAAAAGAACGGGTAGCCGATGTAGCAGAAGAAGACGCCGTACACCTCACTGTTGCCCACAGATGGCGCCCAGAATTGGACCGAGTCGCACAGTAGAAAGAACAGCAAGACGCCAAAGTCAGCCACAGCCTGAGAACCGAGGTAAAAGTATAAGTTATATCAGAAAAGTGTTAGTTTTAGAAAGGACGAGTTTTACAGCACTTACAACACAATGCGGCAATATAAGTCCCGAATATTAGAGATTTTACAAGCATGCCGTTAGTATGTTTATTTTT
>NW_004797419.1:843745-844935 GCF_000002075.1 Aplysia californica
AGCAGCAGCAGCAGCAGCAACAACAACATCAATAACAACCCTCTTCCCGCAAAAATTACCCCAAACCAACAAAGAAATAAACAAACAAAAAACCAGAGACCCTACACATATCTGTAGAAAAACAATCCAGAGGAGCTACAATTAACGTTTGTTGGTAAACGAGTGGCATGATTCTTACACCTATACACATACAGTACATATTGTACACGTCATGCAGCCGCTTACCTGGCCCGTGAGGTACCGCCCAGTTGAGCTCCGCATCCCAGGCCGACACCAGGTGATCAAAGATAAGACGTTTCCGATTAGACCGAGGATACAAACTATTGGACCAACGATTGCACTCATCAGATAATGGAGATATTGGTCTATCTTCATGGGCGCCTCCATTTCTTTGTTCATGTTTTTGGATATCTCATCAACCCCGGCGAGACTGGATGATAAGACTGTGGCTATAGTAGACGTGAGAGTGTCAATGGCAGAACTGCTCGCGTATGTTAGATCTACGTTGCCCATGGCTGCAGCAGTCGTCTCAACAGCGTTTGACGCCATTTGCTTAAAATAATGTAATTCTCACTGACAGTTTATGTGTGGTAAACCTTTTATTCTTGATCAGACAGAAGTAGATCTATACTACGAATGCCCGATGTCTGTTGTGAGATTATGTATGCGGATTGCCCACAGATAAGAAATCCGCACAGCCGCACAGTGAAACAGTTGTTGACTTTGCCTTCAGCTAGATGCGATGCCGGCACTCGGACGTTCAGATGGCAGAGAAAAAAGTCCGTACCTCTATGATTTTCTGGGAAAGAGTACAAAGAAAATAGTATTAAATTACACTGTATACACATATTATATAATAACAGATAGAAGTTATATAGCGCAAATCCCCCCTCAACAGCAAGCTCTATGTGCTTCCCAATCTATACTATACTATTACCCCAGCAGACCTAAGAGCATTCTGAAACGACCTCAACTTCCTGTGAAGCATACAGTGAAAGCAGCCATTTATAGGCGCTAAAACACTAACATACTGACAAGATCTTTCGCTGTCTAAGGCCGGGTACCCACTACCACCTGGGTGAAGTGAGGAAATTTGTGTAAAGTGCCTTTCCCAAGGACACCCGTCGGGCCCGCGGCTCGAACCCCGAACCCGCAACCTCACAATTACGAGTCCGGTAACCACTAGGCCA
>NW_004797419.1:845035-846317 GCF_000002075.1 Aplysia californica
ATACATACATACATACATACATACATACATACATACATACATACATACATACATAATTTACATGACATACACGCACGCACGCACACACATACACACACACAGCTAGATATATATACACACACACAAATGCGCGCGCACATGTACGCAAGTACGTATGTTCGTACGTTTATGCGTAAAGACCGACTGACAGATAACAGGCATAGGTAACATAATGGTCACTGATATGATGAACATTCTTTTGAACATTATTGCGTTGTCTTCACTGAGTCTTGTTAAACAAAAGGTAGCAATAGAAGTTGAAGCAATGTTCACTAAAGTCGTTTTTTTTTTCAACGTTTTCCTTGTGTTTTGTTTTGACGTTTTGTCTGTGGGTTGTAGGCATCCAGCTTCCACTGACATGTCATTCCCCACCCGCTGAACAATGCTGTTCTCCATGCAGGCTTTTTGTGTTCTAAATAGTCTGAGTTCTCGTTATGGGTTGAGCGTGTTTTTAATCAAAACAAGCTTTGACCAATTTCAAGAGCTGGCTTTAGTTGCGAAACCTTTCCTTAGATATAAGACTGTGCAGCCGAGTACTGGTTTTGAAAGAAATTATTGTTTTTTTAACGGGGGTGTCAGCTGAAGGCTATCTAGCTTATTTGTGGATAAAATTTTACTAAATTTGACACATTCAACAAGCATAGATCTAATAAGGAGTCTTCAAAACTGCAATCAACTTTTTAAAAAAAGAGGACTGCGGCCATATTGGGTTTCTTAACAGGCCTAATACATACAGCAAATACCTTACTTATTTGCAATGGAAATGAGTTGTTATTGTGCTTGCATGTCAGCAAACAATAGTTCTACAAAATTGTCTGTTGAAATACCCCTAAACGACTTAGAACATTTTAAATGATTTTTTTGTTGGGGCCGTATTCAAGGTTGCAAAAAAAAAAAAAAAAATCTGTGAAAAGTCCACACTAAAAATTCAACCACCAATTTTATAGTGTTACATCTTCTCTTCAGTCTGTACAATTTAATCAAGACTGGATTAAAAAATGGCGGAGTTATCCTAAAAAGTACATAGAAAAACAGTATTTTGAGAAAACCGACGATAAAGGGAAAAAGATGGACTTTATGAGGAATTGGTGGTGACTACCATGTCTGTTATGCGACAAAAGAAGGGTTTAGGGGATTCTTATGCGATGGAATAGTAGTTAGAGAAGCTGAAGAAGCAAAAAATGCCTACATCTCAAATTCATAAATTTGAATATTGACTCAAATCGGAACTACCAGCTCGAAC
>NW_004797419.1:847295-848447 GCF_000002075.1 Aplysia californica
GTTGTCGGAGACAGAAAGTTGTTAAACACGCACTGGCAATAATAATAGTCATTAGCGCTTTCTAGCATGCTCTTATCTTCTTATTTTCGCCTTGATGTGGCAATAGCGCATCGGGGAATAAATAATACGACTGATTGGGCTTGGCTCGTTTGGTCACCGTGTATCAGGAAAGAACTTTCTCATCCCCGGAAGTCGGCGGACTCGATTTGGCAGGAAAAGACTTTCTCATCTCGGGAAATCTGCTCTTGAGGCCCATCGACGCAAGAGCCGATTGCCCGACATGTCAATGTACTTATTACTTTATGGTGGGTCGTGTCCATCTCCTACGTTGTTATTATTTAGCCCCGTTCACAAATGACGTCAACCACATTTATAGGTATTAATGCTGGATAGTTTTGCGTCAAAGGGAACACAGCAGACAAGAGCAAAGTTCATCGCTCCCAGAAAAGTTGGTTAGGCATTGTCTTGGCTATTTGTGAAAAGACCCTGTAACTATAGATTTACGCAGGTCTTCGGCAGCTTCGTTGACTGCACCAAACAGACATCAACGAATATGTTTGT
The DNA here is from genome assembly GCF_000002075.1 of Aplysia californica. Taxonomy (NCBI): domain Eukaryota; kingdom Metazoa; phylum Mollusca; class Gastropoda; order Aplysiida; family Aplysiidae; genus Aplysia; species Aplysia californica. The sequence continues at coordinate 847,857 of NW_004797419.1, forward strand.
AAGTAATCAACATACAACGTTGTTAAAATTAGAACCGACAACTCGAAATAGAGAAATTGTACAGAGAGGTGGATTTGATATCCTTTTGTACGAGCCCGTTTTGTTATCTACTAATACTGATTTCATGGCTCTTTGTTGGGCGCCGGTCATAATCGTCGGCTCCTTCTGTCTCGGGTGACAATGGCTCCGCCTGTTCATCACTCCTTTCCAGAACATCTTCTGGTGAGGCTCAAAAGACCGATTCGAGCATGGCAGTCTCTGCCACACTTGTTGCAGATGAAGGCTGAAGGCGAGGCAAGGGCTCGATTTTTACTGCCTCTCTTTTCTGCGGCTTCTTCTTTCCATTTCCTGCTCCTAACAACATAATAAAGCTGAAGATACTGTGGACTGATATACTGTGCGGCATGCCTCCTTCAACTTGAAAGTATTCAAATAAATAAAGAGCATAACTCCTGCAAAAGTATATCAAAATAGACTTTAACTAATATCTTAAGAAAATAAGTGAATCGAGGATGATAATGAGCTCGTTGTTTTCTATAGTTAACGTCTCTGTATGTTAAACTTATGAAGGAGAGAGAGAGAGAGAGAGAG
>NW_004797419.1:851952-853020 GCF_000002075.1 Aplysia californica
GGGGGGCGTTGTATCTGGGTGTTGGAAAGTTGGTGCGCTTTTTGCGCACTGTATTCTGTATCCGGGAACGCCAGTCGTGGTAATAGCTCGTGCTCAAGTGGAGGCTCGCAGTTCGTGTTGATGCTGTGAAGATGAAGAGTCAAACTCCCACTTCTCAAGAGTTCCCCCCCTCCTCCCCCTACACCCCCCTCTCTCTCTTTCTCTCTCGACAAGAAAGAGGAGGGAGAAGGGCGGGTTCTTGAATAGATCTAGTTATTTGCTGTCAGTCTGAGCTCAGCTTTGACGTGTAGTGAGCTTTAGTTTTAATAAGAGTTTTACGTCACTTGCTTCTCATTTAGGTCATCTTCTACTGCTGTGTCTGATATTTCATGTGAACCAATGAGGAAATTGAAAATGGCCCAAAATATAACACCGCGAGACTAGTGTTAACGAAAAAGAAAAAATATCCTGCATCTAAAATGCTAAAAGCTGTGCATTGTTCCAGCTGATAAAAGAATCCAGTATAAAGTATCTACAATCTGTTATAATTCTCTGAACGATAAAGTCCCTTTATATCTACCCGAGTTTTTTACACCGTCTGTTCCATCTCGTCAGTTGCCGTCATCCACAGATACAACAAAATTCAGAGCCTCTAGAATGATCTTTTAGCGAGAAAAGTTCCTCATTTTTGGCCCTAAAATCTGGAACTCCTTGTCACAGGTTCTCAGAGAAATAACACATTTTGATACGTTCAAGCGACTGCTCAAGACTCATTTGTTTAATTCTTAGTAATAGCGATTTAGTAAGAATTGGTATGTTTTGTTTTTACTGCTGTCATTTCGTGTATTTCATTAATGTATGGTTGGGAAAGTTCTTCTTTAGGTGGTTGAACTGGATTGTTTTTATTTCTGTGAAATATTTTCTCTTGTATTCAATGATCATGTGAGGGGTGTTAAGCGCTCAAAGCTTTTACTAGTATGGGATAGAGCGCTATATTAGTGTAATCTATCAATATAATAATTATAATTATTATCATCCTCATCCTCATCCTCATCATCATCATCATCATCATCATCATCATCATCATCA
>NW_004797419.1:853849-855718 GCF_000002075.1 Aplysia californica
AGAGAGAGAGAGAGAGAGAGAGAGAGAGATTAATGAATTACCACGACGACTGCTTTGTAGTAAATATGTGTGTACCTTATCGCATATTTATGCAGCTTATAGTACTTACTTTACTTTTACTTTTTACTTTTTCCGTCCGTTTGTGCCGGTGGGTATCGCAGGGAGACACAGGCGTCTGTCTGTAGCAAGGCGAGTGGTCTGCAGGAGGGACATCCCGTGAGCTCTGGAATATGAGGGTGTCTGCTACAGACTCGCTCCAGCGTCGTCTTGGTCTTCTTCTGGGCAGCTTTTTGTATCATGACAAATGTCTTGTCTTGAATGAATAAGATGTATCGTATCTTAACTGTACCGGCGTCTGGTGTAGCGATTAGGTGGTCCGCTGTCGCACGTGGGAGACCTGATTTCGATTCCCGAGTGGCAAAAGGGGGAAGGGGGTTAATCTTCATCGAGTATCTCGGTCTTTCTGCTGGAATCTTGAATGCTTCTCAGCCTGGGTTGGTCCTGACAGGCAGGAGCGGGAGCAGGATCGGAAGCCTGCCTCCTAAATGACCTAAATTGTGTCGATTTGTGGGGTGGGGAGGGCGAGGGGGGAGCGTAATAACACCTACATTAAAAGACAATCGTACCTTATCATATGAAGGCAACACATTCGCCTGAAAGTTTCGGGCAGATACCCTTACTCAGTGTTGACATATTATGTGGGTGTGTGTTGAAGATTACTTTTACCCCGAAACGTCTTATTTGAATTCCTTGAGTGGCGGCCTTACTATAACGGAACCTTTTTGTCACTGTCTCAGATTTTTAGATAACCTGTACCAGCACTTAATAAATGCATTATAATTGTTTACTTGTCTGCCACTTTTCTTTTTATTATTTCATATTTAGTCTAAAAAATCCGATCTTTCACTGAAAATATGGCTTGAAGCAAGTTATTTTCCAAGAGCATTTTAGTTTATCAAGGGCATATCTATTTGATTTCACTTTACTTTCCGCTGATACGGGTAAAAGATATCAAGTGGAAGATCAAAAAGGAGAAGGCAAGATGACATCAGAGAACAGACGGGTACATCCTGGACACGAAAAACAACAGTACTGATAAAACGGGGTGAAGGTCGTCGTTGGAGGGTTACATCTTACAGTCGATGGGCAACGCCTGGAGGGGAAAGAAAAGAAAGATACCGGCGGGAGTCGCGGTAAGATACACCATTTCTGTCCTGCAGCTTGGATTAGGGAGAAAGATAATGGCATAGTATTGATTTTGTTGCATTTTGAGGGTGTCTGCCTCAGATTCGCTCCAGCATCGCCTTGGTCTTCCTCTTGTTATTCAGCCCGAGTATTGGTGCTGCAAATGGGTAACAGGGAAAGATCAGGGAAACGTAGCCTTTTTGAGAGCATCCGAGCAAAGAAATGAATGGAAAACCATGATCGCCGATGTCTGTTGCAGATCTGGCACTGGATGATGATGATGATGATTGGTGCTGCTAGTTTGTAGCGCTGGCAGTTCGGGAGACATCCTCTTGGGGTGACCAAACCGTTTTCTTCAGTGCTGGTACATTTTGCTGTATGACTGGTGTTGTTCCTACCACGTCTCTTAAGACTCAGTTCCTGATGAGGTCTTTCATGGTGTTTTAAAAAAAATCATCTTCTTAAATTCTTCCCAATCTCTATGAATATTTATGAAACAAGCATTGTTCCCCACCCTCTCAGAAAAGCGACGTGTTCTCTTTGCGTTAAATACAAGCTATGAGACTTACGAAATAAAATCAATTTTAAAAAGAAATCCCAACCCACAAAGCAATGTATCTTAACCGAAGCCACGCTTTTCATTGTGGGATTAATAGTAATAATAATAATAATTATTATTATAAT
>NW_004797419.1:856316-857435 GCF_000002075.1 Aplysia californica
TAATATTAATAATAATAATAATAAGGGTCGGCTCCTTCTGTCTCGGGAGACAATGGTTGCGCATGTACCTCACTCTGACGATTCTTTCTCTGCTCGTTTAACGATCTGCTTTTCGAGCAACACTCTAATCTCCACGCACTCTCTGGAGAAGGCAGAATGCGACGAGTCAGCACCTTAATTCCGGCTTGGAGCGGGGTGTAGTTGACCAGTATGACCAGTAAAAAGTAAAGTTGTGCCCGCATTCGATCTCGACATTGAGGATTGCCTTGGTAGAGAGACAACTTCCTGGGCTTTCGGCATATTGTGGTAGAGTGGCCAGTTCCTTTTCTCGCCGGCTTTACTTCCCCAACTCGAAGTCAGGTACCCCTTACTACTGGGTGGGCAGGAAGTGGCGAAAAAAAATATGTGTGTCCGAACCGAGGCTCGAACCTGGAATTTCCGCTTCGGAGACGAGCGCAGCTGGACAGTAGGAACAACATAATATTCCCTCCCAGCGACTAAGACAGCCCTTGGCATTTAACTCTACGCCGATCGAGCAAGGACTTGTAACCCGCAAACTCTCTCTGTTATCCGCGTTGTGCTCTCATCTTTGATGCGACTGGGGTGACCTCTCCAGGGCGCAAGCCTGGGCGGAAGTATGATTTTAATATGGAGGTCCAGTGCTGCCAAGTAGGTTATACAAAAAGGTCCTTGAGTGTTGCCCAGACGACAGGGGCCCCCTCTCGGCGTTACCGGCGAGGTCAAGTGGAATGTTGTACTGTTAGGCTCTCAGACTTGCAGCCTTGAGATCGTGGCTTCGAATCACGCCAGGGACCCGACTTTGTATCCTTGGGGAATTTCTGTCACTTCACCGAGGTGTAAATAGCTACCAAGCTATAGACTGTTAAAATTCTTGTCAGTTTGTTAGGGTTTGAGCGCGTGAAATCGATAACTTGCAGTGTACATTTTTCGGGAAGCCGTGAATATTTCTGACTGTCCTAGACTCTGCTGGGGTTATGATAAGTTCAAAGCGCAAAGAGTTGCTGTAGAGCAAAGATAAGCGCTATAAAAATAATTATTAGGTATAATTTTTAAAAAGTTAGAAATTCGACCTAGATTCTATTTTACTTCTAATTCATA
>NW_004797419.1:857584-861910 GCF_000002075.1 Aplysia californica
CCTCCCCCAATGTTGGTTGGCCAGATGTCTCTATGTCATTGTTCTTCAGAATAACACCTAAGAAGCCAATATGTCTTCATATTGTAGTGCGAATCTATGGAAAAATGTCTACTGAGATACAACCTTTGAAATGACCACCGTGTTTCTGGGTTGTTTTATTCCACCACCTCTATTGATAACACTTAGATATTTTAAGAGTCAGGCAACTTCGACCTTTCGCCGACCTTGCCTGTCAGGGCCAATCCGGGTGCGACAGACACAGCATCCCAGCAGAAGGACCGGGACGCATGTAAGCTACTCGATGCAATAGCTTTACTTCGCGGGAATCGAACCAAAGTCTACTCAGTGTCAGGACGAAGAACTTGACCGTTACACGTCCTTGAGAGCACACAAAATAAGATTGTTATGTTGCAGTCATCACCTTCTTCATCACCGTCATGATTATAGAAAAAGTAGAGTCGGAAAGGCGATACTTCGATATTTTTCGGTCAGAAAATGTAAATAACTTCCATTATAAAAAGCAAAAAAACACACCCTAAAAAGGATCATCATCGTCACCATCAACAACAGCAGCAGCTTCATCAGAGGTGCAGCAACAGTATCAGCAGAAACAGAAGCAACAGCAGCAACAGCATCGGTAGCAGCAATAGAAGGAGCAGCAATCGCAGAAGCAGAGTCTCTTAGGACCGTTAGATGTCAAAGGTACTCTTGAGATAATCCAACGAACAGATTTGTTTACTTCTTTCTTTACTGAACTTTTTCATAATGCGGAATCGCTTTCCCCTCACATAAGGAGAATGACTACTGCGAAAAACACAGGGGACGTCACTCGTGATATTTCGTTTTTTTAAACCTTTTTTTCATTGTTATTTCCCGTCGACTTATAGCGCAATCTTTTCAATTTGCCCTTACGCTCTCTTCAGAGCAAGGGTGGACACACTTTTCTGATAATGAGCCACTTCTAAAGGGCCATAAACGACAAGGGGCCATTCCTTATACTATTGAATAAAATGGTACTCCAAGTAACTTTTCGATTGATATCCTGCAAAAATAAGTCTTGGCTTTAGTTCAGGATGATTTAAAAAAAACAACACTTTACAACTTTTTTCTGAATATCTGGCACAGAAATTGTTCTACGTTGCAATTTGGAACAGACATTATTCATTCAAAAGGAATTTGTTTGACATAAAATTCTTAAAGATTAAACTTATTTTTTAAAACGAAAACGACTTTAAGAAAAAAAACCCACCAATAAACGCAGAATGCACTAATTAAAATCTCTTAAGGAAATCCATGGACCAATCTGTTTGCATTTCCCCTTCCTCTTCTTTTTAACATTTACGTTTTCCATCCCTGTAACATTTAAACAGTATTTCATTTTTCTTATAGTGTTAAAAAAACTAACATTGCTATTTCAGAATTTTTAGAACCAGGACTCTACATGTCCTACTTTGAATTTGAAACATTTTTGACGCGTCGTTCGTGGTGACCAAACAATTTATGGACCTGCCAAAACATGAATGCTTAAAATCGCACACACTGTAAAATTTTCACTACCCAGTGTCTTTTAGACATGATAAGGGTCTGGTGAAGTGCCTAACAGACATTTGTGGAGTTAACATATCCTGAAAGGTGAAAATGGGCTCTGTCACTGAACCAAATACTATTGAGGAAATGTTCTAGCTCTTCAAGACGACCAAAGAACCATATTGCCATGCACTGATCCATGTCAACCGGACCAACATGAAAATGATACTGTCAAAGGTGAAGATCTACTTTGACAGAGCGGACCGTTGAGGTGTAAGACAGCTTAGTGTTCTATCTGTTCTATTAAAAATTCGTTGTAATATTCGGAGTCATTATCAAGATATTCAAAGAATTGCATTCGAAAAGCTAGACATATTGTGAAACTCGAAAATTGTGATGTCAAATTTCTCAAACCTAGGTAAGGAGCAGATAGAGCTTTGTAATTCTGAGGTATCGAAATTCCCCCGTAATATACTACAAAGGATCTTCTGACTAGAGGACATTTTATGCCCAACATGACAGTGTCTGTGGTTGCCCAACACACTTGTTATTGCAAAAAGGATCACACTATCTAGTGTGAGTGGTTGGTGGGTGCTGTTGTGTGGTTTGCCCCTTCTTTCCTATCCAGCAACTATCGTCCTTATCTCTCCTTCTTTTTTAGGTTTCTTACTCTCTTGTAATACCTCTAATGTTCGACCCTTATGTCACCTTGTCGTGTTGTAAATGCTGTAAAAGTCTTACTATAACAAAAACAAAACCAGACAAAAAAAAACCCCCAAAAGAAACAAACACTAAAGCATCTGGTAATTAAGATTTAAATACGAGTGTCAGATCAGTTTTATACGTAGTCAGAGTGAGTGCGTCTCTAAATTAAATGTAGTAAGAGGTATTTCTAAACTGAGGAATTCGGATCAATGCACACTTTGTCCGCTTCAGTCTTCTTGTCAAACCTAACAAAAGGAAAATCAAATTTATTGTTATTGCATTTGTAAGTAAACCGTTTAATTCCTGTGTTAGCCCCGGGCTACAGAGAGCATATGCAGTTTTTACCATTTTACAGGGGAACCAAAAAAACAACAAAAAAACAAAACACAACTGAACTTTGTTGCCAAGAAAACAACAATTGTTTTACAGTGATGATCAATACTGTATTCTAAAATATTATGTATTGACATGGGACGTTGGCGAAGAGTTAATTGTCTTAGTAACAACATTCAGTTTTTTGTCTCTCCTGTAAAATTATAAAAAAAACTGCATGTTAATATCATAGTCTGGAGTTGTTGTTTTTTAAGAGACAGTGTCTCCAATTTCGGACGATAATGAGCGATTTATTGCACCCGATAGTTTAAAACACGGTGTACCATTTCTGTCCGAGTCTGGTATTGGTATCTTAATAAACACGGCGGGGAAAATGTTTTGAAAATATACAAAACGACAGGCTGTTAAGAGCCAAATAATAAGGTACGTGGGTTTTTTGTTTGTTTATTGCTGGAGGTTTTTGTCACTCCTGGACATTTTATGAAATTGGAGATATTGTCTTTTAAAGTGTAACTTCAGCAGTGTTTTTGAAAATGACGGCAGCATAGGCAGTAAGCTTCAGGCTTTTGTGGACAGGAGTGTGTCAGCCGTGTTATAACGTATAAGGATGACTGTGACTGTAATCGGAAAATTTAGCGCAGGTGGTTGGCCGGTGCTCTGGTGTGGTTTATTCCTTCTTTCCTGTAAAAGAAAAGCTGTCTTCCTGATCTCCTCTCTTTATTTTTTGTATTGTGGTTGTTACTCTCTTGTAATACCTTGGAATCTTTGGCACATATATGACCTTATCAAGATGCAGGTGCCGTAAAACTCTTACTTCAACAAAAATTAAACAGGAAAACTTAATCTCTGTAATCGTAAAACTCAGCCAGTGTTGTCCAATAACGTAACTAATGAAATGAATCCGCCTCGTACTTGGAGCTGGTAAACTGAGCGACCGATTTCAATCTGCATTAGAGTCGATTCGATTTTCCGAGTGAGCTTTTCTTCCTTCGTTACAGAAAACTAAATTGTCAAAAAAAATTCTGGCTTTTCTTTCTTATTTAGAGCTGAACTTAAACCGTAAACAGATCTTTCGAAACACCGTTGATTTTAAAAACAGCGATCCAAACAATATTTTAAAAGTCCCCAAAGCATTACATAAGCAATCTTCCACGCGGCCACCTTAGTTAAAGGTTAATGTATTCTGACGGTCCAATGCTTGCAAAGACGACGGAAGATTATTCAGCGGTGCAGGTGCAAGACAATTATTTGATTTTGTATTCGACTAACGCCCGATAAACAAACGGTGATGCTGCTCGTACATAATGAACAGTTAACCATCCGCTTTTTGGGGCATGACTTTTTTTAAAGATCTTAATCAAAAGGCTTTTTAAAAAATAAAGCGGCTTAGTTTTACCGTCCTCAGATACATATTATATTATTGCCTCAGTTAGGGCTGGCAAAGTGATCCGGGTAGAGAAATTTTTTTTCTTATCCCAGTATGTTTTTATAATCAACAAGAATCTGAGCAAATTACAATGTGCATGTGTGCATAATACTATGTTAGAAACAAATTTACAAGAAGGATATATTACTAATATATTGGATGTCCCTTGCTCAATTGGATCGTATACATATGACTCTAGAATCTGGTTAGTAAAATGGGATATACATACATAATGTGACTCTAAAATCTGGTTAGTAAAATATGATGTGCTTGTTGATAACACAGCTCTTTCCGTCTGGTTTTTTTTTCTCCCCTTTTTTGGGGGGTGGGGGTGG
>NW_004797419.1:863041-865410 GCF_000002075.1 Aplysia californica
GAGAGAGAGAGAGAGAGAGAGAGAGAGAGAGAATGCCAATCACTCGAGGACCTGTAATCAGTAGCATTCAATATTGTGAAAAGACTTACTTCCATATCTTTGTGGATCCGATTGACTCTCAGCCCTTCCCTTGAACTTGCAAGCAGCAGATATTGTTCAGTTTGAGCAGATATTTAAAGGACTAAACCTTGGCTTCGTTTCAACTCCTGATAAATAATAATAAATGATAACTAGCATTTAAATTTGCATAGCGCATATCTTCGCTCGAAAGCAAGCTTTTTTCCGCTTTGCCTTAAAGTATTACCCCGGCAGATACTCTCGCTGTCCCGATAAAGCACTCAAACACTGGCAAGATCTGCAGTCGCTGACTATACCCGGGTACCCATTTCCTTCTCGGTGAAGTGAAGAAGGTTCATCTAGAGTGCCTTTCCCAAGGACATAACGGCGGAGCCCTGGCGAGATTTCAACCCACGACCTTACGGTTGCGAATCCGAGAGCCTAACCACTAGGCCACCAACGCCACAATTTCGATTATTGCTTCTGTCTTTTATGGATTTTTTTCTGAATGCACCCCTGAAATTGTTATTTTTTATGTATTACCCTTTCTTACTTAGAGATCAAATCGTTTTCAAAATCCTTCAACCGTTTCAAAATTTTTCACTAAAGAATTCATTCTTTTGACTTGATTTCCCATAAACACCCCGCAGAACAATGAAATTCGATGAACTGACTGAGTGGTTCTTTATATCGTGACCTAAACTGTATTTAAGTAAGATCAAATTATAAGAATACACAAAGACGCCAAAAGTAAACAAGCAAGGTAAAAAACAACACGATTGATGTCTATTCTTGAATAAACACAGTCGTAAGGCAATTATATATATATATATTTTTAAAAAATCTTTATAGCAAAGCGTTAACTCACTAAGATAATTACTGCACTCGCGCAATTTTCCGACATTTCCAGGGGGTGTAATTATTGCTACTGATTGATTCTACAAGAAGAATCTATTTTTGTAACGAAACTATTGGAAATTTGTGAAACGATTAGGTTGAGGTTGTTAGCCGAACCCTTTTTTCTTTCTGATGATACCGGAAAGCGCGATCTAGTGTGAAAATGTACAATATTTTTTAATGCGGCATCACAGCTAGGGTAAGGTTATTTTCTCGCTCGATTTAAGTGATTTCAGTAAACAAACGAACCTTTGTACGTAAAATTCTTAAATGTCACAGTCGTATGATGAGTAAAAACCTGGACATTTTTTATGCTTTTCAGGCAAATTATGACTCTGAGAGTATGATCTAGTCTCAGACATTTATAGTTCATTAACAAATGAAGAATATGTGTCACCCATGAGGGATCCATTCATCCATAAAAGATCGTTCTCCGGTCTCAATTATAAGCTCAAGATCAGAGAAAGAGCATTGGGTTATATTACTACATACTCACTAAATACTTTTGCTGGGTTCCTGGGAATATTAATTATTTAACACGCGGAGACCTCTGCACTCAATCACTCACGAATCATAACAAAGACCGTACCTAACAAGACAGTTCACTCCTCTCTGTGAGCCAATTAGAAAATAAGTGTCCTCATAATCCGGAGGCGTCCTCTTCGAAAAAGCGCGGACTTTGCGAACAGAGTTACCCTACTTGTGTGAAAAACAATAAAAGCGAAACTAACAAGCTGTGCTATTCCAATTCTTCTTCCGAAGAAAACGAAAGAGAACTTCAAAGACTGCATGGCCATCTGAAGCAGTGCGCGGACTTCCGCGGACACTTTTTTGGCCGAGTTAACTATCTTGTTAAGAACGATCTTTGACCATAAGCTGATCCCGAGTACAAAACAATAAAGTTTTCTTTGTTGTATGGGTAGTTAAAATAGTAGCAACAGAAATGTGGTTTCTTATGAGGCTGTTGAGAATTTATTTCTTGAAAGGAAAAGAAAAAAGATTTAATAAAGTAGCCCTGGAAGAAGCCCACGAGAGCCGATCGCTGACAAAATTAAAAGCAATTAAAGAGCGATAAATGAACTTTTTGGGATACTTGAATAAACGTAAGGGTCTTGAACATCTAGCTCTCACTTGTAAAATATTGAAGGCAAGCGCGGCATAGGTTCACCCAGAACATATGGGTGATAGAGAAAGATCAGGGTTACTTTTAAGAGCATCCGAGCAAAGAAATGAAGGGTGAACAATGATTGCGAATATCTGTCGCAGACCTGGAACTTGATGGGGATGATGATGATGATGATGATGATGATGATGATGATTCATATGTGTGATTCACACGATAATGATCTCACTATCCGTGAGGCTGACAAAGGTGGTTCCCTTGTGGTCATGAACACCAGTGACTACAAACACGC
>NW_004797419.1:865510-874988 GCF_000002075.1 Aplysia californica
CTGCTGCTGATGATGATGATGATGATGATGATGAAGATGATTCCGAATTTGATATTATTTTTAATATATACCGGATGTAGTTCTATATGAACAACTCTCAAACATTTAAAGCACAATTAAAAATAATATGTTTGCTCCCTGGTTCGAGGTAGACAGATATAGTAACTTAATTTATCCAGCAAACAATTTAGATTTTTTTCAAGATAAAAACATTTATGTTGCAATGAGTTCTAGAATCTGTTCTATATGAACCCAAAAAGGGAGTTACGGATATAGCATTCTGAGTTCCCCGCCTATAAGTCATAATGCTAAAAAAAAAGAATTTGATGATGTATTATGCTTGGGTGAATGAGATCTAACTATCTATCTATCTATCTATCTATCTATCTATCTATCTATCTATCTATCTATCTATCTATCTATCTATCTATCTATCTATCTATCTGTCTGTCTATCTATATCATAAGTAAGAAGATAACATACACTAATAAGATATCACATTTTATTTCGAGAGCAAGAGATAATATTATAGCGGGATCAGTGGAAACTCTTATTAGACGGACTTCATTTGCAGACGTCAATTTTTGTTCAATTTTTGTTTTGTTTTGGGTTGGGGTTGGGTTTTTTTGGGGGGGAAGGGGGTATTCTTTTGGTTAGTGTTTTACGGCGCTCGCAACTGCATACGGACATATGAGCACGCGGGACACGTTAAACATTAACACTTGATAGGACATTTTGAATTTTGACAGGGTAGCGGCCGCAGCCTACTCTTATCGATTTTGGACCACCATGGGATCTTTAACGTGCACGGAACCTCCGAGAATTTTCGCTCTTTTCCGAGAAGTCAAGGTGTAGATCTTACTTACCATAACATCAGGAGTATAGCTGAAAGACAGCAATAAGAAGGAGCCAAGGAGAAGCAGTAGAAAGGCTGCAGAAAGAGTCAGGAGCCAAGAGAATGGGGCAAGGGAGGTGAGTGGGTGGGGGCAGAAATAGACGAAAGCAGACGATAGAACATTGTAAGAGAACAGGAAAAGGTGTGAAAAGAGAAAATTTTAGAGAAGAACAATTTCCGTCGCAATGCGGATTCGAACCCGGGACCATTGAATGAGAGGCCAACATCTTAGCCTCTAGACCACGAAAGCCCCCTTCAAATATTTTGATAGTGTACTTGGCTTAATAAGGTTTTTAAGATGCGAGTACTGTGGGTTTTGTTGTTTATGCACTTGTAGCGTTAAAAAACAATAAAATGTCAAATGCCTGCAGCTTCATAGTAGGTCTTCTCGTCATGGCTGATGTACGTAAGGTGCTGATGTTTTGTTTTATAAAGAGGCATACGGTAACACATTATATTTGTAGCCAAATTGTCTTATATCTTTACATTTCCTTTAAAAAATGTAGATTAATTACCATTTTGATGTAATTTCACAGGAGAAAAACACTACGCGTGTTATTCACGTATCTACGTCACCTTGAGGTCGTAATCATAACGTTATGTTTACCTGCATTCTTTTCGCTGTGGCGGGCAAAACTTATGAGTTCGCTGTTCCAGTGTGAAGTTATAATATTTTTTTCGAGTAAATGTGTAAGCCTACATTTTTGCCAGCAAAGGTGTATCCACCCAAATTGGGGTTACGTGGCAGGTGGAAGAAAGTGTGTGTGTGTGTGTGTGTGTGTGTGTGTGTGTGTGTGTGTGTGTGTGTGTGTGTGTGTGTGTGTGTGTGTGTGTGTGTGTGTCTGTGTGTGTGTGTGTGTGTGTGTGTGTGTGTTTGTGGCTCTTTAATTTGGAATTGTGTGTGTGTGTGTGTGTAGAAGAAGAAGAAGAAGAAGAAGATTTTTATCATTGATATTTAGCAGAAGAAGAAGAAGAAAAAGAAGAAGAAGAAGAAGAAGAAGAAGAAGAAGAAGAAGAAGAAGAAGAAGAAGAAGAAGAAGAAGAAGAAGAAGAAGAAGAAGAAGAAGAAGAAGAAGAAAGAAATGAAGAAGAAGGAAAAGGATGAAAAAGAGAGAATATTGGACATGTCGGTATGGACCGTGTTTGAAACGTTGGCGTGAGAGCCGATCGCCGTACTTCTTGGCCAACATCTCCAAAGCTCAGTGTACCGTACATAGGGCTACTATAGAAACATACGGAGTAAAGAAAAAGGATAACAACTTTTTAAACTGGCTTCTCAGATTGGTATAACTACCTCGAAAAGAAGCTTTTACTTTTTATTACAAGAAGGAGGATCGTTTTCTTTGAAAATCAATGAGCTGCCTTTCCCATATTATGTATGTTTTTTCTGTGAATAATACTGTAGCTCAGGGCAGGCAGCGAAGAAGAAAGACTTGTACAGGCAACCAGAGGAGCATTTACTGTAAATAAAAATAAATGACGTTAATCGGCATTGCTGTTGACTTGTTTCTCTGCCTTGGAAGTTTTTTCATTCTTGTCCTGAATTATATCTTCCATTGCAGTCCCTTTTGTCTCAGGCAAAGCCCACACAGCGACGCAACAGACGAGTGCCATGGCACTCATAATTAGGTAAGACACGTACATGGAGTCAAAGTCACGTGGTATGACGTAAGGGGCAATGACACTGCCGAGTCTTGCTCCAGTCATTGCAAACCCAAAGGCGAGGTTCCTTACCACAGTTGGGAACAGTTCCACGGCAAATGTATTTAGCAATGAAAGAGTTTGTTGGAGCCAGTTAGCGGTGAACAAGGCTAAACAAGTTATTGTGATTCCTCGTAAAGACCCTGATGTTGTGAAAAAAATGACAACGATAGAAACAAAACCAAGAAATACTAGAATAAAAAATATTAGCAGAGCCCTCTGTCGTCCTAGTTTGTTTCCCAGTACCGGTACTAAAAACGATAGCGGGATTGGAAATAATGAGTACAGAATGAAGTTCAAATAAAAATCGCCATAAAGAGACTGGACACCAAAGCTTAAAGTATAAAACATTGCACTTGTTAAAAAGAATGTCAGTGTCACTAGCAAGGTTCTTTTGCGCAGAGAAGCATGGAAGAGTTGAAAGAAACTGAACTTGGCAGATTTCTCTTGTCTATGGTTAGAACCTTCTGTGATATTAATCAAACTGACCTGTGTATCAGGGACCTCCATTCCATTAAAACGGCAGATTTGGGTGACCACTCTCTCGGCTTTTCGCACTCTCCCATGCACGAGTAGCCAGCGCACGCTGTCTGGCACCCAAACAGCTGTGAGTAAGGCCAGTAGCGAGAGAGCCGCTGTGGCCAGTTGTACGAGACGCCAGTCCCTCAACAGCATGACACACACGCCAAACAACAAGGTGCCCACATGCCAGGAGGGAAACCCAGACACGACAGGACGCCACTTTGGCATGACAAACTCCATGGGGTATATCTGGGATAAGGCCAGATTACCTCCCACACTGAGGCCAATGAAAAAACGGACAACAGTGAACATCTCCCAGGACGTTGTGAAGTAGACAACGGTGTTGGAAATCACGCCCAAAGCCAGAGAGCTGTACATGCTCAACTTACGGCCGTACCTGTCGCCGAAATACCCGCAGAAGTAGCTCCCTATAGCCACGCCAGACATTTGTATAGAGATAATGAAAGACAAGATCCAAGCTCGATCACAAACAAGGCTCCACTCTGTCGCTACAGTTTGAGAATCCGAATTGATTGTGACATTTCTACATCCTGAAAGCTCCGTACAAGTGTCTTGGGTGAAGTTCGCCCTTCCTAGGGTCAAGTCACCTCTGGCTCCTGGTCCAGGGGTGAGGGAAAAAGATGAAACGTTGCCGTTCAAACTAGCGTTCAATGAAACTCCGGACAGATCATAATGGCTTTGCAGAGGTCTCGACCATAGGAATGAAGACAGATTTTGGGATTTGTTTCCATCCATTGTCTCCAGATCTGAGAAATGATAGAGAAAGTAACAAAGCACATTTGTAAAGATAATATTTTAAGAAAAACCACAAGATCAGAATATGTATATAGTAGGATAAATGCATAATATACAATTGCATAGTCACATTAAAGAATTTATTGGTACTCTCTCACAACAAAGTCAAAATAACATGCCATTTATGAAAGAAAATCCTGGAATAACAAATACAAGTTCATACTGAATAATAAAATTTGACCTCCAAACCTTTTACCGGGTCTCCCGCCTTGCCCTTATTTCTCCCGAGCGAAGCAGTTAACGTGAACCCATCTAGGAAAAGTATTTCAAGAACTTGGCCAAGTAATTAAAACATGCTTCTGTTCAAAAACTAAAGTTTCGGTTCAACTAATTGAACACAAGTGTGAGCGTGTGTGAGTGTGTATGTGTTTGTGTGCGTGTGTGTGTATGTGTGTGTGTGTGTGTGTGTGTGTACGTGCGTGTGTGTCTATGCGTGTCTGTGTGTGGCTATGCATGTCTGTGTGTGGCTATGCGTGTCTGTGTGTGCGTGTGTGCTTCTGTGCGTGTGGGTATTGTGATTCGTGTTTGTGCCTGTATGTGTGTTCGTTTATGTATGCCTAGCTAGGCCCCCTTTCGATGAAAGGAATGATCGGTGCATTAACATCAACCGAAAGTCATTGGCCTACTACATTTACACTCTACTGGAATAGAGCTATAAAATGAGAGAAAAGTGACACATTATGTTTACAAGTTGCCAAATAGATGTATAGATTGATTCTCTATTCCGCTTAGGTGGTTGCACACTCTAGAATTTCAAAGGTGTAGAAAAATCAGTGCGCACGACAAGTTTACAATGGCGTCTAAGAAGACGGACTTTCCCAAGATTAGATCTAAACGAAACTAGTGACTTCAGACTCCTCAATAAAACTGCACCCTTTAAATGATTCTGAACCACCGTTAATTTTGTCGAATTCGAAAGTTAAGTGGTTCGGAAGATTTAGGCGGCCAAAGTGACGGACTTTCCCAACTATAATATATAGAGATAATGTCTAAAGTAATGCAAGCATTGCACTTAGGTCGGTTTGGGAACTTTGAACACAAGAGACAAAAATCTATTCTTTTTCTTTTCGTAGTTTTTGTCGTGTTGTTCCTATCAGGAATCCTGAAAAGCAACACAATTGTAAGCCTTGATCATAGCATATAAATGCGTTGTGGCAATGTTAAAAGGCGCATCGTGGGTAGAGCTTTGGGATGGTGTGAAAATCGAAAACTTTCAAAATTTGGACTTAAGTGGATTGCTTGCGACAGTAACGTTATACACGAGTTGTGATTGTGTGAGACAATCGTAGAATTGACATTTTCTACGCTTCATGGCAGAAACGAAATAATTTCACGCCTATACCTGGGCAAAAATAAAGAAAATAGTCATGTCATTGTGTGGGTGCAACTTTGTGTAGGGGGCACTCTCTGAAGGGAAGACTTGTGACAATCACAGGTAATATAACAACACCAGAGTTTCAAGTGGCTAAACATCTTTTTGAGAACAATATTCGTAATGGCTTTTTGTTTATGATTATGATTTGAGTGTTTTGGTTGATTTAACCCTCTGTAATTTCACTGGTTGTATGCACTTTGGAGTATTGATATTTCATAACCCCACTCCAACCCTTTTACCCCACCAAAAATATTACCTGACAATAATCAAAGACCCCCCCCAAACCCCGCCCCCTTAACCTTCATGCAGCTGACCATTCTTTAGGGTAAACGTTACCAACAACTTGTAGTGAAAATGCCTACCTGTGTGTATTAGTGTTACTGTGCGTGTTTGTATACTCGCTTCAGATGTATCTTTACAATAGAGGTCGGGTGAAGTTAACAACTTTCTATGCAGTGCTTGGAAATGGGATTTTCAATCCAGCAGCTAGGAAATCGTACACAAGAACTTTTGCTAGAGGGAGGATTCAACATTAGCTCATTTAAAGCAGAAGCCAATTTGCAAAGCGTATGATGGTAGATTTGTAACATTTATTGGCATCTGTTCGTCTTGAGAGACGACGGAGTGTAACATTGGTCACGGTTTTAAGGCTGACGCCTGCACTGCCATGGTAAGGCGCTTCGCCGTCATACGCAGAAAACTCGAGTTTGATTCCCGTGTTTTTAAAAAATATTATTTAATAGTAGAGGGTTTTACGGCGCTCGCAACTGCATAAGGTCATATGAGCGCCATTCCCGTGTGTGGAGACTTTTTATCGAGTATCTAAGTCTTTTTGCTTGGGTATTGTATCCCTATCAGGACTGGTTGTCCCTGACAGGTAGAGCGGAAACCCACCTCCTACATGATCTAATTTTTGTTGGTGGGGGAACGTAAAACGCCAATATTTAAAAACAGCCAGCACCTCTCCCTTTTGCCTTTCTTTTCGAGTTGCATGTGTCCCTATCGCTCTACGCAAAAATTCTGATCTAACCAGATCAACACCTACTGTACTTTGGATATGTAGAAAACTAAGAAGATCACCAGTACAACGATTATGGCATAACTCTATATACGCAGTCCTGCTGGAACCGAACCTTTTGGGAGCCATCTCAAGATTCAGATCTATACCTCAGCTGTGGCTGTGTAATCGGGTGTGCTATGGTCTAACGTGTAAAAATCAACAACCAAGCCTTCTTATAATAATGATTAAATATGATACAACAGCCAGCCCACATTTCTTTTAAATTGATATTTATACTGAATATTGGTGCCTGTAGTTTATCGCCAGCAGATCGACCTCTGCAGTAGTTTCAGAACAAAATATGGGATAGTGATTTGTACCAAAAACAGATAACGAAATAAACGAAATAAGTCATAAGAACTTTCAAATAATCAGGCATCCTTTCCACAGTTAACCCCCCCCCCCAAAAAAAAAATGTCTTCGGGATGTATTTCTAATCCAGACTTTTCCTTGTTCATTTTTGCAATGTCCCAAACTACTGCTCGCGTCAAGTTACAACACTTTACTCAAATTCATCGAGTTGACAGACTCGGCCTTTACTCGTGAATTCTACCTTCACTCTTTTTAAAAACAAATTTGCGTTATTAATACACAAGAATGGCTTCTTAGACTCTTTTGTGTGTGTTCCTGGGGGTGGGTGGGGGGGCGCATTGTGGTGGTATCAACAATTGAACCTCTCCTTGATGACCACCCATTGTCGAGGAGAAAAGTCGTCATCTTTGTAACAGACAGAGGGTCCTTTTGAATAGCAGCTTTACTGTAAATAAAAATAAATTCTAAAGGGGTAAAGTGGGAAGCTGTCGTTCATCAGGTGATAGTCTTCGACAGGTGGTCGTTAGAGCTTGTTCAAGTATGTTTGAATTATAAAGGACGCTGAAGCAGGCAACCAACTAACACTGTAACACGCTGATTAATTAATGTAAAAGTTATTTTTTCCTCAACTGTAGTGTTAATGCTGGTTTTTATGTTATGGTATATTTTGTCACTATTTACACTAAATCAGTTGTCCTGTTCTCTGGGGTTATCTAACATCGACTGTATGGTACTCGTCTGTCGCATGCCTTCCAGACGAAATGTGAGTTTTTGGAAGTGGGGACACTTTCAACGAAAGATTTTTTATTTGTACATGCTTTCCAACGAGGAGGCTATTTCTTTTCTTTTTTAAATTTAAAAAATGTTGTAAAAGTAAACTTGGGCACCCCTATTTTGAACTTATTTGACCTAATACACACATCAGGGGTCTCCACTTCATTGGGGCCACATCTGGGTCGCCATGACTTTATACATGAAAGACAAATTACAGAATGTCAAAATTAACTTTTACCAAAAAAGAAAGTAAAAGCCTCGTCTTTTTTTAAGCTCTGCGAGAGCACCCACCAACTCTATTCTCTTTGTTAAATTATGAACGAATAGGAAGAAAGTGCTACCTGTGCATGTCCAGCCCGGGTGGAAGCTTCCAAAGGCCATCATCATCATAGCCCAGGATCCTGCGGTTTTCACCAGGTAGGTGATGGCCGTCAACAGGACCTGGAACCTGCCACACGCCGACAGGTCAGTGACCAGCTGCTCGACGTCCATCTTCCACGTGGCTGAGACAGAATAAAGGAAATGGTTTTGGTTAAGTGTTTTGGGGTTTTTTTGTGTGTTTTTTTTTTAAGTTCACGAGGAATTGGGAGAAACTGAATGGTTCAAGGCAAGGAAAATAGAAGACATGTCAGGTTTTGGACAATTTGAATTGCGATGTGGGTTGGAAAGTATTGATGCACCTCTTCTGGCCCATCTAAGTGCCCTGAGTTAAACCATATATCACGCCTGGAAAATAAGTTTTGCTGTAGAAAACATGGGCTGTCAAGCATTTGTGAGGCAGCGTGGTGGAATCAGGCTCTCGTCAAAATAATCAAAGTGAAGAAACGTGCATTTTCCCGCAGGTTTGTGGATTTTAATCAAATTTTGTTTTTTTGCTCAATAACCTTTCATGCTCATTAAATAACTCATTTCTGTGTGGATTTTTCTTAGAAACGTTGATAAAAGGCACAAAAAATGTAAATTTTCAGTTACCACGGACTCTTAAGCTAAGGAAATAAATAAATAACTAATCTTTGGCGGCCATTTTCTCACTAATTTTACCTCTGAAAACAGGTGACCCCCACCTCCTTCATTTGCAAATATCTCGACTTGTATTCTGGAAGATGGATATTTTTTTCATCCAAATAAAGACAAATGAACAAGCTTTAAGATGATACCAATAACTCTACATGCCCAAAAACTGACGAGAGCCTGGTTCCACCATGCTGCCTCACATTTGATTTTTGTTTTCCTCAAAATGCCGAAACGTGACATCCCTTGTTTTCCCCATGTGCTTTTCCCATTTAAATGTTATCATAATAATTATTGTAATGCATTGCGCCCCCATCAACACGAATTAGATCATAATTTAGGAGGTGGACGTATTTGATCCAGGCTGAGAGGGATACAACGTCCTAAGAAACAGGTGGCGATACTCGGAAAAGAATTCCTCCCCACTCAGACATTGAATTCAGTTTTTCTGCGTGCAACGTTGAAGAGCCTAACCGTTGTACAACATGTGCTGATGACAGGATGGAAAATGTGAGCCATATATTAAGGATGGAATGTTTATTCTAAACTTAAAAGCAGTTTAATGCGATTTTGAGCTCTTCTGTCCTTACAGTTTACTATGGTCCAGTTATTTTATCGGCTATAGGGCACGGACGGAAGCTTTCAAAATGACGTTTGATAGAGTTAAACGAGAAACGACAAGACAAAGTCATAAACAGTTCACTCCTCTTTTTCACTGAACCTTTCAATATCAATATTGTTGAAAGCAGCATAGGAGATCATTGCTGATATCAAATATCAATAAAATTCAGAATACTAGACATAACCTGTAAAATGTAAACGTTTAATTTTTCTTTCAAAGCGAAAACCAAAAGTTATAAAAATCCATTCACACCATTATCAGAACGAGCTGTCTAGTCATTGTCATTTGCGTGAGAATAACATATCGTCGGCAGAGAATTCTAACCGTCTAACTCCAAATTTTCTCGAATTGTTTTTTTCCTTAAAATAGATCGACATGACGAATGGCTAC
>NW_004797419.1:877375-880389 GCF_000002075.1 Aplysia californica
GTGTGTGTATGTGTGTGTGTGTGTGTGTGTCCGTGTGTGTGTCCGTGTACGTGTGCCTTGATGTTTGCGTGTGAGTAGTATGCTTTTTGTATGCCACAGTAAATTAGTAAATAGCAATACAATGTTATGTTGTGTTATCTTAACATCCGGAGACGTTTTATATGTGTTGCAACTTCAGAGACAATCGTTCTGATGTACAAACCCTGTGACACAGCGTTATCTTTGCTGTTTGTTTCCTGTATTGGTAGAAACATGAACATTAGAAACCCCTACGAGTTCAGCGCATTTTGTACTGCAGGATTTCACATGAACTTTGTATCTTTGTCTTTACGGGTGTGTCTTCAGTGTCCTTACGTTTTGAGTTTTCAGTGGTCACCTGGTTAGAACTGTTCAAGGCACCGATTAGCTATGTCATGATACTGATGTTCTATATCTATTTAGAAGTTTTATTTGTCATTCTTATTCAACGCCGGCTACCATCCGGGGGGTGGGGTAGGGGGAGGGCAATTCAGTAGCCAGTAGGGATGACACGAGAAGCGACAGATGTTATCTCATTTCAGGCTTGGAATACAGTGACATGATGGTGGTTGGTATGAAACCTTTTAACCTCTCAAAGGTGGAAAAGAGGGCGTCAGTTATAAATGGGTTGACTATAGGATCAGCCATAAATGCTTGCTAAAATTACAATGTCGTTACAAAAACTAGGAAAGGCAGAAACATCTTATTGTGGGGTATTGTCGGTACTCAGAAAAGCAGACCTTCACATTTATAATGTATGTGTCTCTCTCTTCTTTACCATAGTCATGAGGAAGGTTGTCCGTGCTATAGATAAGAGATTGTCTAGAATATTTCTGATCATCAAAAGAAAAGAAAAACAACAACTAACCCCCCCCCCCCACCTCCAATACAATCTGTGAAACCTTCTGGCTTTTGAAGACTCATTTTAATTTCAGTTAAAGCTTTACGGCACATGCAACACAATAAGGTCTTAGAAGTTATAAGATTAGACGTGTTACCTGAGTGTGACAAACACATACACAAAAAAGGAGGAGAGAGGTAAGGACGATAGATGTTTGACAGGAAAGAAGGAGCAATCCAAACCAGAGTACCTCCTAACCACCCATTGCAGACTCCACACCACATCAAAGAATTTAGAAGAGTAAAGTGTAATACACCCCCGTCCCCCTCCCACTCCCCACTCCACCCATGTCTTTGCACACATCGACGGCATCAGCGATCAAAGTCAGCTGATACCTGTTCCTGTAACACATTGCACAGACCTCGTTGTGACCCCCATGGTGACCCCGGGCTGCATATTAGGCCTACGTCAGGCGACTTCCAGGCCCATAAATTGAATAATTGAGCAGACCTGAGAGAACAGAACATTCCTGCGTTTCATTAATCTCGGTCTATAGGAATATTGCTTTAGTAAGTTTTAAGCCCCTTTTAGAACACAAATATTATGTCATGTAAGTGCGGAAGATTAGGCGTGTTACGAGAAAGTAACATTCAAGGATGATAGACGTTTGATAGGAAAGAAGGATTAAACCATATTAAAGCACCCGCCAATCAACCACGAATACCCCCGAAAATGACGAAAATTTGCTTAGGAAAATCAAACCATCAAGAGCAATGTACTTTTGCGATGAATATTGTAATAAAAACCGAGATTTATTTAATCTAGTTATTCGTTTCTGTTCTTAGTCCAACCAGAGAGCCCAAGATGGCAGAAGATATTCGGAGACGTCTCCGGCGAGCGCCAGGAACTATTCGGAGACGTACTCCCGAACACAGATTCACTGCTTTGCTGGCCAAACTGCATAATGTTTGCTGCAGATCACACATATAGCCATTTTCAACAAAATTCCAAACCTAACTGCAGAATATCAAATTATAGGTTTAAACGGGGGTTGGGGGTGGGGGTGTAACCCCCAGATCTTTTTTACTTGGTCCAGAGGCAAAAAGCATTTTGATTGGTCTATCTCCGTCGGAGATGTCTCCGGATAGATACTGTGACCCAAGACAGTAAAGGGGTTAAAATCAAGAAAGCAGAAACATACGTGACCTTTGGTACGTATCTCTATCCCCTTTTTGCCGAGACAACACTATAAGTCGACGGGCTAAATGTGACCTAAATTGTCCCATTCGTCTCGGTGCAATAATTTATTCACGAATCAGGACACCCATTTCTTCCTTAACCGGGAAAAGTCCGTTTAATATCAAGACACAAAAACTGGTGTGAGATAACCTGACGGTCTACCGCGATGTTTCTATTTTACTTGACATTCTACTACAGGACCAGTCAGACAACTGTTCCACTTAACGGCTCACTAGTTAACTTCAATCAACAACCTTCGTTTTTAACTCAACTTTAACAATATCCCTTACTCTAACCCGAATCCCAGCCCAAAACCTAAAACCTAACATAACTCTTACCCAGACCCTGACACTGGCCCTAACCCTAACAATAACCCCAACCTCAACCCTAACCCTAACCCTGACCCTAACCCTATCCCTGAACCTAACACTAACCCTAACCCTAACCCTAACCCTAACTCTATCCCAACTCTATCCTAACCCTAACCCTATTCTTAGCCCTAATCATATCCCTAACCCTAATCCTCACCTTCACCCTAAATCTAACCCTAATCCTTAACCCTAGACTTATTCCTGTCCCTAACCCTAACCCTAACCCATTGTTACAGTACAGGTAGACCTTGCCCCAATTAACTGATCATGGTTATATGGAGCTTTTTAGTGCATCTATAGTGCCATAAGTTGCCTAGAAGTTAGACTGCCGAACTAGCAACCGTAAGGTTGAGGGTTTGGGGGATCGAGGCTCAGTTTGGCCCGACGTTGTGTCCATGACAAGGTCACTTTAAACATTTTTTTTTTTTGCATTTGGTTCAGTCTGATCTAAGATTGACGTTGGATTTCGATGCCCAGCGTCTTTGATATTTCTTCTTCTTCTTCTTCTTCTTCTTCTTCTTCTTCTTCTTCTTCTTCTTCTTCTT
>NW_004797419.1:881540-883923 GCF_000002075.1 Aplysia californica
CACCCTCACACATACACACGCCCACGCACACACACACACACACACACACACACACACACACACATACACACATACACACTCATGGCGCGCACGCATACACACAGTACATACCCACACTTGAGCACTCTTTTACCTGAACTCTCCCAACAGTTGTAATCTTTGAAATTGACTCAGCTCAGGTAAGTGTCCATCACTGCATACTGAATAGGACAGTTGATCTTTAAGAGGCACTATTACAATAACACGCCATCAGTTGTTGGTCACAAGGTTGGGGCTTTTGATGAATCTGTCCCAATGCCTAATTCACATATCGTCTCTGCAGCTTACCTAGGCAGCGTCGAGGTAGGCACTGGCGGTTCCAGCCAATAATATTATATAATATAATAATACGCACACCTTTCCGCTGACGTGGAAAGATAATCGTGCTAGATCACCACTATTTCCCTGTATCAGCTGTCCAGTTTTCTGGGCTTATCTGACAATGACTATGTGGTTCTCGTTTGTCGCAATCTCGTCTCTGTTACAAAATAAATATAATGCAATGTTCCCACGCATCAGGAACGAAGAAAGACAGGCACTTTCAAGAAAAAACGCTGAGTTTGCCTTACATATTATGGAGAAGCCCACTTTGAACCTAACATCTTCCAAGGCCGTCTAGCTTCATGAATATGCGGGGAAAATGGTGCAAGAGAACATAACCATTTAAATCTCTTCACACGAGGACTTAATAAGCTTTCAAACCGTGTAAAATAGCACGACATAGAAGCGTTCATATTACATAGTAACAATAGTGATGACGTCCGCACAATAGAATAACAGTTTGAAATAGTCAAGAGCATAAGAGAGGATGTTTTGCACTTCAGTTTATGAAATGCTTCGGATAAAATGACATTTGTAACACTTGGGGATGAGCTCAGACCGCTTGATTTTTTTCTTTTAAAATACGATGTTTTCATCGCCAAAATCGAGAGCCTTTAATCGGATAAAGAGATACGTTGCGACCCTTAAAGAATTCCGGTAAAATCATCGTAAAATTATCACGAGAAGCAAATTAAATAAATGTTGCGGCTGCCATTATTAATTGTTATTGTAACTGAAGATATTCTTGCAGCTCCATCGACAAAATGCAGATTAGGTGAGAGTCAACCCAAGCTGAGAGGGATACAACATTACAGAAGAAACACCGAGCTGCTCAGACTCGCGTCTTCTGCATTCGACAGGCGAAGCGCCTGACCCCTAAACCACAGCCGTCAGTGCAACTTACAGGATCTAGGAATGCATTAACAAGTCTTATCTCAAGCGCCCGCGCTCCCACACACACACTCACACACACACACACACACACACACACACACACACACACACACATACACAAATAATAAGCTTATTCTCGAAAAGTCCATAAATAAGATCAAGACGTGCTGCCCCTATTTCGCGACCCAGGTATAACGAAGTTTTGTCTCAATCACACTCGCTTTTGTGACATTTGAGTATAAAGTTTGCCTGACTATATCTCCATCTATTGAAAAACCAACTTTACTCGTAATATTATGATTTAATCCGAAAAAATAAAGGAAAAAAAAATAAATTGTAACTTGAGAAACTTTAACATAATATCATGTTGCAGAGGACGCATAGTGGCAGGCCCAAGGAGTTTAGGACTACTTTTAATCTCCTTGGGCATGCCCTACAGACACTCTAACTCAAAACACGAAAGATTCCGAGTTATGACCTTAATGTTCAGGGGATTTAATTTGTTCCGCTTGACTTCTGGAACAGTTGCTCCACACTAAAGCAATCAGAAACGACCGAAGAAGAGCGAGCAGACATAATAAGCAAAGATTGTTTTTTTAAAATTAGCGGTGACAGTCACCTTTGTTGCGTGTTGGCTTGTTTCCGTTCCTGGGCAACATTACAAAACTTATGGCGCGCTCTACTGCAGAAAACGACGCACTTTTCGCCGGACTTAGCCACTTTGGTGCTCAGGGAAGATCAGTTTAGCCACACCCCCCCTCCCAACCTCCCACCCCTCCCCCCCAAACAACCAAAACAAACAGACAAGCAAAAAAACCCTCCAAAAACCCAAGATGTCAGAGAAAACACTTGAATCCTTTAAAAAATAGTAGTGTATGTAATGACAACGACAATGACAATAACAATGGCATCTCTTAATTGTGTATGAACAAATCTGAAACAATCTGACCCTGGCAGCGAGGCAGGTGCAGCGACTTCGGTAAGTCGAAATCATTCTACAAAGCGGAAAGGATGTCTAGATATATTTAAGTGTGCGCTGTTGTGTGCTATGGCTATTGAAACTTGGATCACGGCACTATGACCCTACATTGTTACGGGCGCGCACAGAACTCTCATGAAAAAGCCCCCC
>NW_004797419.1:885785-887027 GCF_000002075.1 Aplysia californica
AAACACAGCCGGAAAGAAAATATTATTTAAAAACGTAGATGTACACTATGCGCACTATATGTTTAAAAGGGGGTAACTCTATGTTTAAAAACAACAACAACAACAACAACAACAGGGAATAATATTCGCGAAAAAAAAAGAAACCAAACCTCTTTACTTTTAGAAAGAAAGTTTATTTTCACTTTCGCTTCACTTCGTCTCTTTCTCACTTGTTAACACTACGTTGATTTGTTATTTTCCTGTGAAGAATATAAGTAGGCTACATTACATACTATTTATTTGCTGTTTCTCTTTCATGTTTCCCTCTTTGTTGTGTTTTATTTTGTTGGTGTGTTAATTCTTTTTCTCGTTATTGTTCTGATGTGTTGTTTTTCCATTTTTGTGTGTGTGTGTTCATATAGGGTAATAGTCTTCCTATCTTTTTTAAAAAATGTGTTATAGTTATGTTACAGCGTGTCTCCACCAAAAACGAATACCGACACTGGCAGGCCCCTTGTGTGTGATTCCATGATCTACATGTTAGATCATGTACTTTTTCTTGAATTACTCACGTTTAGGGTTAAAACGGCCAGTCTATGGATGGGTTGACACATGCCCTTATTTGTTAATTTTTGTTGTTGTTTATTTGCTGTTCTAATTTTGATTTCATTCTCATGTGAAACCTTTACCTTTCACGTTTTTACATTCTGTGTGTGGGTGGTTGGCGGGTGCTCTGATAATAATAATAATAATAGATAGCATTTGTATAGCAGGCTCTATGCGCTTTACTGTGGTTTGCTGCTTCTTTCCTATGAAACGTCTCGTCCTTATCTCCCCTTCTTCTTTTTTATGTTTGTTACTCTCTTGTAATACCTCTAATCTCCTGGCGCATATGATCTTAAGCAGTTGCGAGCGCCGTAAAACCTCAACTAAAACTAAACACTCTGTGTGGCTGCAAGTGATATTCTGGATGCTTAAAACAGAGCACAATAAATTCTGGTGTTTTAGATAAAGTTATCTCAATCAGCGTATTGCCATTTATACGTCGTCACAGAGAGTTGAAAGCTTGAATATTGGTGGCAACCTTTTTGGCAACTTTTGCTATTTTTGTGGCAACTTTTGGAGAAAAAAAGGCAACAAACGCAGATGCTAAAAATAGGTGGAAACAACTGTTTAAAGAAAAATTGAGAGAGAGAAAGAGAGAGAGAGAGAGAGAGAGAGAGAGAGAGAGAGAGAGAGAGAGAGAGAGAGAGAGAGAGACAG
>NW_004797419.1:888137-896215 GCF_000002075.1 Aplysia californica
TGTGTGTGTGTGTGTGTGTGTGTGTGTGTGTGTGTGTGTTTCCGTGTGACACAATGCGTACATCGTAAGACACAGACAAAAAATGTGCACAGCTATTGTATTTGAGGATCAATAGCAACTCCTGACCTAGTTTTTCTTACACACACAGTAGTCAGAACTAGGTCATGGTTTGGGGAAGGTGAGGAGGGAGAAAGGGGTGGGGGTGGGGTGGTGAAACAGGACCCTACACGCCTTAGAAAAAAAGTTCAGCTGCTTCTCCATTTACTTTAACTTGCTATCTGCTTGACGTTATTTTCCTGCGGCTGTAAAATGGTTAATTCCACTGTTTTTCTCCATCTTTATTGTCCCCTTTCTCTTCATCTGCTCAGCTTACGCTTCCTTTTCTTCAATACTAATCATCATTTCCGAAAGAAATTGACCGAAAAATAGTTGCACCAATAAAAAGTGCTCTGAAATGCGTTTTCTTAGCTACATGGTTAATGACTATGTGTGTGGTTTTTCGTATGTGTAGGGGAGAGTGGTGAGAACTAAGACACCATAATTTGTCTTGTTTCAATTTTGCATGTTAGACCTAATTCGCATTCACCTGAAAAAGTCAGACCTCATAATATGTCTACACATGAAACAAAACCCAAAGGACAATGAAACGTATAAAGCATAATATGCATTTACATGTATTTTCATAAATGATAGAATTATATAATATATAGGTCTCGATCTCAAACATGGCATGTGCACGTGGTGAGCTGGGACAGCTGCCGCCAAATTGGGAGGGTGATTGGGGTTAAGTGGGACATGGCTTCACGGGTAGAAGGAGCTGAGGCTGTGGGTGGTAGGAGCTTAGGCTAATGAGCCTTGATCTTTTAGTGATCGATCAGTTACAGCTGGCGGCAAAAGTAGTGATTTTCAATTGTTAATTTATTCAGAGGCCATATCTCTTAGACTCTGAAGCAAGACATAATGCTTTCAGAAGTGGCTGCTCTTGTCTACGCATTGCTCATCGCAGATGCTACCTTGTAAATGGCTATGTTCATTCCTGGATTTTGGAGTATAGAGCTGTGACCAAAGACAGTGCTATCAAATGGCTGTGCATAATTTCTTGGGTGTGGCGATATTGTGATTACAAGCACAACGTTCTTTTTGGCATATTCAAGAAAAGGCACTGACAGATAACTTTGGTCATTGTCAATTATTACAATTGCTTGATTCTACTTGCTAGGACAAGCAAAAGAAATGAAGTGTTCTCCATTACTTTGAGGGTAAACGTTTGTGTTCAGTTTGTCTACTCATTGCTCGACACTAAGCAGAGGAATCCTTCATAATAAAATATATCTTTCAAACGTTCTTCTTATACGGGGTGCCCCCCGACTCGTCGCCTAAAAAACAAACGTGTTTGTTTTCAGTTTCAGACGATCGAGTCGGGCGATCGGCCCGATCCAACCATAGTGGGCACCCCGTATAAGGAACACAAAGACAGGTGGCAGAAACGATCCATTTGCAGAAACGACACAACATTAAAAAAAAATGATGACAAGTTCACCACGCTCCTGTGAGGTGATCTTCCCAACCTGTTTCTGCCATTTGTGAGCGACCACTAACGGGATGGGTTGGTTTGGGGGGGGGGGCACTGCATAGATTTGCATCCTGATTTATCTAGGTTATATACCGTGAAGGCTGATACTTCGGTAGCTGCCACAACAACAAGAAATTGGAAAGACCTAGCTGCATTCTCTCGGGTAAAGACCAACGCTTTTCCTCTTGTCCTGCGTCTGTGCTGAGATCAAGGAGATTAAAAGTAAACTAAGTTCTAAACTCCTTGGCTGAGATGCGAATCTTATCAGCAACCGATTACGTCGGACGTTCCGGGCAGGCCGCACAATGGTATTCAAAACTATAAAATAAGCTTTTTTTAAATTAGGTAGTATCATTTCATACAAAATCAAGGTCATTTGAAAGATTTTGTATAGAAAAACGGAAGTCTTGTTTCCTGACTATCCTTTCGAGCTCCTCATGTCTAAGTGGGTCAATTTCTTCTATAATTTCAGTGGATGAACATCTAGAGCTACCAACTTGGCGTGTTTTGAATGAGACGTATGCCTCGATTACGAACCAACGCTGGCGGTTATAGAAAAAGGCCACAAACGCACACAACTCAAGCAGACTGACGCACATACTTGACCTGCGTGAATGGGGATCACAGAATTCTGTGATGGGGATCCGACTTGGGACCCGAATTTCACGTAAGATGATTCGCGGTGCGCGTG
This sequence comes from Aplysia californica, assembly GCF_000002075.1. NCBI lineage: Eukaryota > Metazoa > Mollusca > Gastropoda > Aplysiida > Aplysiidae > Aplysia > Aplysia californica. The sequence continues at coordinate 890,402 of NW_004797419.1, forward strand.
CGCTGAACCAGGGGCTACTGTGTACTGATTCGTGATTCGAGACCAGAACGTAGGCGAGGTGCCGAAATAAGCTTATCGGGCGACATAAACCCGGCCCCCGCAGGACGAGGTTAACTAATTGTCGCCTCAAGAGAGCGCAGAGACAAATCTGTGTGCCTTAGCAAAAAGTGGTCCAATAACTCCTCATTACCAGTCTCTGTGTTTCATTCCAAAGCTCTGGACCTTCCACAATTTTCTATACTGCCGTTTCATGGGCTAACGTACGAGTCTTAAACAAGATTTTTTCGAAAACCCAGGAAAGTGGTAGTAGAAATCTAGAACTACATAGCAGGCCAAAATGTTACCGGCTGCCGGGGCTCTCGTGGCCTAGAGGTTAAAGTGTTGGCCTCTCATTCAAAGGTCCCGGGTTCGAATCCGGGTAGCGACCGAAAAAATGTCTTCTCTAAAATTGTCTCCTTTCACCTCCTTTCCTGTTCTCTAGCAATGTTCTTTTGTCTGCTTTCATTTCCACTTTCTGCCCCCACCCCCGCACCTCCTTTGCCCCCTCCTCTGGGTTCTTGACTCTTTTTGCAGCCTTTTACTGCTACTCCTTGGCTCTTCCTTACTGCTGTCTTTCTGCCACACCCCTGATCTTCTGGTAGGAAAGATCTACACCTAGCCTTCTCGGACAAGGGCAAAAAAATCTCGGAGGGCCCGTGTGTAAGTTGCGCACGTTAAAGATCCCTTGGTGGTCAAAAATCGATAGAGTAGGCTTCGGCTGCCACCCGGGTAAAATTAAAAATGTCCCACCATCTGAAAATATTAGGTGTGTCCCGCGCGCTCATATGACCTTATGCAGTTGCGAGCGCCGTTAAACACTTTACAAAACAAAAACATATCGGCTGCCTACTAACATGAGAACCAAATTATACTTTTATTGCACCCAGTTCCATTCCGATGTGATAATTCTGCACTGGATAAGTTGATATTTTTGCTACAGGAAAACTGGGACACTAGCGGGGTTAAGTGGGACACTGTGTTGCATTTCTCCTGACCATGGGTAGACACTAAGTTTGGTTCTGCATTTTCCGTAATTAGATAGTACTCCGTCTGTCCCACATGATTGTCTTATAGAGTTGCTCTATGACTTAATAAAAACATTCTCACCTTCAGCTGAAATTCAACACATTCGATACAGAGAGACAGAAACTGGTTTTGAAAAAAGTTAGCAAAACTGGGCGGTCTTTGGAACTTGAAAACGGAAATAGAAAGTTGAAGGGGTGTAACAGCTAACAACGGGCATAGTGATAAGTAGTATATTTATTACGGTCCGATCAATTTTTGTCCTATAAAAATATTTGTTCTATATTATGTTTCGGGCCCGTCCCAGTTTACCTGCGTTCCAATTCCCCCCACTCTCCGCGACATAGTACACATTTTACACTTACCAACAACATCCTCGCCTGACTTTTACTTTTTGATGTCTGCATTGATATTGCACTACAATGGAAATGTCTTACCTATTTTGTCCTCTTAAAATATTTACGATGATTGTAGCTCGATCAGACGCCACATTTAACGCGTTAAGTAAACGGGCTGGAAAAAAGGATAAAAACACTGCACTGGAGAATAGGGTGCTCAAGCAAATCAAAAGGGGATTGAATATTGATACTTTACGCCTCAACAGAGATGCTTTTTGCAAGTATTTTAATTAGCTGAGACAGCAGCAGAGGGAAAGAGAGAGGGGAGCAAGCGAGAGAGATGTGTGTGTGGGGGTGGGGGGGGGTAGAAAAAGAGTGATAATTAATTATTGAAGAAAGAACAAAGGAAACAGATGCATAGATAATAGTGAAAGACAAAATCAATGAAGTACTAATGCAATAATTGCCATAGACACGCCCGCCCCCCTCTCCCCCGCACACATATAAATACACAAAGAGATAGACAGAGCGAAAAAAGATGGCTAAGCAAATTCAAAGAGATAAAGAAAGAAATAATAGATATTATTATTCTTTTAAAATTCCAATGCCAGGACTGACTGGTGGACACTATGTGGACAATTATTTAAGTGCCAATAATCTGTGTCAATGTACAGAGAACGTTGCGTGACAGATTAACTTATGGGAACCAGGTAGCAAGACACGGACCACCCATTTGAAGGGCACATGGGAAAAACAAGTGTTGTCAATTTCTACAATTTCCACGGTATATCTTCTTTTCCAAGCCTGTCAGGTTTTGACCAACCCACGACACAGCTCAAACTGTCCGAAAACTGACATCTCCTATTTCTCCCTTGTGCTCTTCACTTGTCAATAGCCTTTTGTCTTGATAGACGATTTTTTTCAAGCAGTTTAATACTTGATGCAGCTTTGCCTAAGAGGAGCACACAGAGGCAGTAAATGTCCAAGTACTACGTAACTACACTCCCTTCAGAGCTTGACTTACGAGATATATATAAGCTCCAAGGGAGACACATCGTCAATACATTTGGAATCACTTAAGGTGTGCTGGTGTGTCTTATTATTTTACAGATGTGATAGAAAAATGCTTTTAGGGTACACAATTTTGAATTTTGAATTTTTTTGCAAACGGCAGCACATGGAGATCGTTTGTTTGTCAGATTGTTAGTTTGTTCTGACTGTAGGGGTATCATTGTGAGGCCCCGATTCTAAAATAATATAAAGTATAACACAATGACGTTCTGTTTTTAATTGGAAAACAAAGGTAATTAAATTAAATGTAAATGTAATAAATATTATTTTGTGTTGTGTATCACATGGTATATGAAAGATACATCGTAATAATAGGATTAAAAACACGCACCCGCGCGCGCGCGCACACACACACACACACACACACACACACACACACACAGAGAGAGAGAGAGAGAGAGAGAGAGAGAGAGAGAGAGAGAGAGAGAGAGACGTCTAGCTAAAGAATGGAATATAAAAAAAACCCTCGTGACAAGCAGTTCACGTCTAAACTGCATACACAGGGTTAAAGCGGTCTCATGATGAGCAAATGATCGATCTATCTTAAATTTCTTCTACGATTATCGGCTGAAAGTTGTAGATTCGTTTCCCTGATATCATCAGGTGTTCGTGGGTGTGATATGATACAGAGGCGAGTTCTGTGTTTAGTGATAAAACGTAGATACATCCGTCATCCTTTAACACTGTCAAGCCTCATCAATGAGGTGACAATATCGCGTGACAGATTAGACGATAGAAAGAGCCACGAAGCGAGACACTCACCGTCCTACAAATATATTTTAAGTCAGATTTGGAATTGAAAATACTTGTTTTATTTTGTCATGTCATTTACGTATAAATCCACACTTAAATTTTTTTTTTTAAAACAACATAAAATAAAATAAAATAAAATAAAACGGAAAAAGAACAATGTTTTATTCTAAATAGTTGTTCTATTTTGTCATGCCTATTATCCCATAAATTCACACTTTAAAAAAACACAAACAAAAACCCACAAAAACCCCCGGAAAGTGGCAATAGTGTTTTATTCTTACATAGTTATATTATTACTACGTAACGGGGTCTTCAGAAAAGCCTCAACTGTGTACATTCGAACCTTATCTAGGGGCCACTTGTCCAAAATAACCAGCTGTACAAATGACCACTTCGTCACTTGCGTTTTTTCCTTAACTTTCAGGACACTGCTCAGTACGTGCACTTGTCTCAGACAATTACGTTTTCCTTCTTCAGTGGGTGGCTGTCTTGGACAATTCTGAAAAGTGCTGGAAGACTGTTATAATTTAAATAAAATGAGGAGGATACACAAAATAATATTAAAGGCTGGGTATTGCAGGGTTCAGGACATGGGATATGGGAAAAAGTAACAGGGACTTGAGAGGGGAGGGTTTTTTTTTTTTTTTCATTTTAAGTGTAAACATATGTTCATTTCCCTCAACCTCTCTAAGCGGTTGTCCCAGTTGCGGATGTTTTAAATAATTGGGGAGGGGGGGGGGGGTTGGCCTAAATCATTTTTTTCTTTTTGACGCTGATTCAGCTGTTCGTAACCATGTGCTGACATATGCCATTGACTCATAGATAGAAAGAATGATTAAACTATGATAGGCTTATACTATTTCTGATATCTTTTGGGCTACCAAAGTAATGTGCGAATGTATTGTTCGATCATCGTAATCGAGTCACAAAGGTTAAAGTATAAGAGAGGAGAGTGCAGGCGGGGACAGCAGAGAGGTCTCTGCACTCACAACAAGCAAGTCGGATAAACAGACGTTCACCTGGACCATCAGGATGAAGAGCCTACAAGTTCTACTGGTCGTAGCAGCGGCATGCTTGGCTATCTGTGCAGCTGAACTCAAGAGGTATACATTTGAATATAGATCTAGTTTTTATATATTATATCATAACTTTTACGCCCATTGAAGCAAAATCAGACAACATCTGGGGAGCTCTTTATATTTGGTATTTGTCTTATTCTCTATCGTCTCATCACTTCTCGTTCCTCACAAATAATCATGCAGGTGTCGGTGTTTATTTGGGGTTATAACTGGGTTGTTGTTTTTTAAAACTTAGTTTGACTTTACCACCTCTATGCTCAAAATAAAATACCATAAGGTGAACGCTTTCCCCAGCAGACGAGTGGAAAAGGCAAACATCCAAAGGTTAAAAAAGACGAAGTTGAACTAGTCGAGGAAACATCATAGTAACCCCCCCACCCAAACATTATTTGAAGTGCGACGAGGTTGGGTATTTTCTTGTTGTTGTTTTTTTTCTTGAGGGAGGGGGGAGGGGGAGGCTTGAATTGTCCAGTATCATATAAAGTTGTGTTCGTTGTAAGTGGGACAGACACAACTGTCCTATTAGAGCAAAGTAATCAAACCTGCTTTTTAAAAGATAAGGTTGTGAAAAAGCCGTCGACATAAGTACCTACATACGTTTTCTATGGATTAAACCATAGTGTCTTCCCAAAAGTCAAGATTGCTTGATAGGACATGAAGTAAAAAAGGGGCAGTAGGGGTCTTGGGCGGAAATGCTCAATTTGCAAAATGGCCAAAGTGTATCCAGAACGTTTTTCGAATGAAAACAACACACACTGGGTTACCCAATCCTGGCCTGGCCATCTACAACAACAACAAAAAACGTCTTTCAGCCCCCCCCCCCCCCTTTCCCTCAAACAAAAAACAAAAAATAAAAAATAACTAAATCTTTAAAGAGTCAGCACAGACGCTATTTATAATTGTTCGGTACACGGGCAAGAGAATCTTTTTTGAAAATTGAAATAAGGTATTAAAATTTCAAAGTACATTTGTGCAGTGGTATCAGCCTGGTAAAACTCTGATTTCCATCTCTGATGAATGAGACTAAAGCTTGTGTAAAAATCGAACATTTATGTACTTTTCTCAAACTTTTTGGGTTTTATTTGTTCTTGACTATGAATTTTTTACTGCTGTCCAGCTCGTTGAAGATGGACTTTACTTTGTAATACATTATACCACTGTTTTATCAATACTTTGTGTCAATGTTTTACAAAAAAACGTGAGTGTCGTCTTTATCTCTTCCCCCTCTCTTCGTTTATGTTGCTCTCTAGTCACACCTTTCTAATCATCGGCACTTTTATGAGCTATTTATATTTCAACCTGCGTACACCTCTAAAAAAACCTTTAACTAAAAAAAAATAAAAAATAAATGATATAACTCAGTCCCCCATCCTTCCTCTCATTTCTACCTTTGTCATTACCCATAAACAGACGTTCACCTGGACCATCAGGATGAAGAGCCTACAAGTTCTACTGGTCGTAGCAGCGGCATGCTTGGCTATCTGTGCAGCTGAACTCAAGAGGTATACATT